>NC_059367.1:31925203-32185203 GCF_019703515.2 Myxocyprinus asiaticus
TAGAAAGTGTAATCGAGCTCGAAATCCTGATTGTGCCTGGAGACTGCAATGTCAAGATGGACAGTGAAAAGGGGGGCCTGGGTAGCTCAGCGAGTATTGACGCTGATTACCACCCCTGGAGTCACGGGTTTGAATCCAGGGTGTGCTAACTGACTCCAGCCACGTCTCCTAAGCAACCAAACTGGCCCGGTTGCTAGGGAGGGTAGAGTCACATGGGGTAACCTCCTTGTGGTCGCGATTAGTGGAGCTCGCTTTCAATGGGGTGCGTGGTGAGTTGTGCGTGAATCGCGAAGAATAGCATGAGCCTCCACATGCTGGGAGTCTCCGCGGTGTCATACAAAATGAGCCATGTGATAAGATGCGCGGTTTGATTGTCTCAGAAGTGGAGGCAACTGAGACTTGGCCTCCACCACCCGGATTGAGGTGAGTAACTGCACCACCACGAGGACCTACTAAGCAGGGGGAATTGGGCATTCCAAATTGGGGAGAAAAGGGGATAAAAAATACAATAAAATAAAAAGATGGACAGTGAAAAAGGAGATATATTTTGGTCTGTTGTCACCCAAAACCAACTGGATCGCTTCAAAAACATGGATTAAACCACTGGAGTCATAAGAATTCCTTTTATGCTGCCTTTGTGTGCATTTTGGAGCTTCAAATTCTGGTCACCATTCACTTGCATTGTATTGTATTGACCTACAGAGCGATATTCTTCTAAAAATCTTTGTGTTCAGCAGAAGAAAAAAGTCAGAGAATTTTCATTTTCGGGTGAACTATCTGTATACTTTCCTCTAACTTTAAATGTGTCCTGCAAAAAAAAAACCCACCTCCATTGACAATTATGACTTTTTATATGGTTAACTTTTAAATACCATTCAGTGCTGCAGTGGTAACAAGCGCTGGCCCGAGTGGACAGAACGTATCAAACGTTTTTCCCAGCAGCCACTGCTTTCCATTGCGCTTCATCTGCCAATCACGGGCGCTGACATCATTAGCTACAGTGAATCCTGCAACATAAGACAAGGCCTCCTCTTCCTGAGAACAAAAAAATAAAAGTTATTTGACATTCGTCAGGACATTAATTTGTGGAGAACTTTCCAACTGCCAAGAGGCTGATAAAGACATCTCTTCATTTACTTTACGACCTGTTATATTGCATTTTGACTGCTCACATTTATCAACTGTCAAAAAAGCCATAAAGTGTTTGTCTCATGCCTTAGGCTCTCAGACAAAATGTATCACATCATGTTTATTTTTTTTATTTGTTGCATTGTCTGGAGTATACAAAATAACCTCACCAATCACATACTTGTTGTGGTAAATGTGACCATAGCACAGACAATTTCCTATCTTAACATAGATATGTCAACAGATGGAAATGATTTATATTCCTCTACCTTAATATGCTTCCCTTTTCGGCCAATCACAAAAGCCAGCTCCACCTCCCAGTCCACTTCCTGTAAATTCACAAACTCGTTTGAGCTGTCGCTACATCCACCTGTAGCTATAAATCACATGCTTCACACATTAATTAAATAACAATGCTACCTGTCTACATTTAGCAGAATTTCAAATATTACATTTTAATAAATCAACTGTATTTTTAACCTCCTTTAGAATTTGGTCATTGTTGACCTAAATACATTTTCCTCATTTAATAAAAATGGTTTCCTTTATCTGAGCAGTACAAGACTTGGTGACTTTTCCTCCATGACTGTCTGTGTTACTGCCATCTGAACATTTAAAAAAAAAAAAAAAAAATCAAGGCTTGATTCGATAAGTCTAAGTGGTCGTAAAAAAAACAAAAAGTGACACCTTTGGGATTCGTGGTCAAAACTGACGACCATTGAAAATGAATGGGAAAGACCAAAAAAAAAAAAAGAGACATTTTTTTCTTATCTGTCAAATACAATCAATAAATCAGTCATGATGCAGAAAAAACAGACAGAAATTGCAGGGTAAGACTCTAAAACATCCTCAGTGCAAAACATACAAACCCACACACACAAATGAACTGGTGAGACTATAACAGAGAGCTTTTTTTTCTTTTCTTTTTTTTTTTTTTTACATTTGTCATCAAAAAAATAATAATAAATCAGTCACAATGCTAAACACACACTTAGAAATGAAGGGGTGAGTCGATAAACACTGCAGATCTCCTGGGATTTTCACACACAACAGTCTCTAGAATTTACTCCGAATGGTGCCAAAAACAAAAAACATCCAGTGAACGGCAGTTCTGTGGATGGAAATGATGTCAACAGAGAATGGCCAGACTGGTTCAAACTGACAAAGTCTACGGTAACTCAGATAACCTCTCTGTATAACTGTGGAATGCTATTCTGAGATGAGGTTTGGTGCTGTTTTAGCGGCACGAGGGGGACCTTCACAATATTAGGCAGGTGGTTTTAATGTTGTGGCTGATTGGTGTTTATCCAAATGCATATCTTGTGATTAAATATAAAATTAGGTTACAAGACATCAGACTACACAGTAGGTGGCTACAGCCATCTACTGGCTGTTACTGGCAAGACATGGTTTTCAAGTCATGTTATTTATATTTTGTTCTCCAGATAGCAGCAATCTGCCTCCAATTTATGTCATGTTCTCATATTTAATTCATATTTCAACTTATAGAAGTGTAGGTTTTGAAATTGTTTCTTTCTTATTTGTATATGCAAATTAATGGTAAAATGTTGAAACTGTTGAAATGTATATAATATCAAAATTGCATAAAAAATGCATAGTTTTATTGTTCTTATTTCACGAAAGAAGTAATGATATCATTATCATCATTAAAAAAGGGTTACACATCTGACTCTTCCAGTCAAAAATGACTGTGAATACCAAAGGGAGGTGCCATTTTCAAAACCTTAGGAGGGTTAAGAGACATATTGGCACAAAACAGTCAGCTGACTTTTTTGGAACCCTAACAAAAATAGGCATATGACAGATTAAAGCTAACTGAGTTTTATGGGGAAGTCTGTCAGTTAAGAAGCAATTAACTGTTATTCTATAGTAACTAGTGTAATTAAGCCTGTTTACATGCACACCAATAATATCATGATAAATCCCAAAAACCAGCTTATTTAAAAAAATCAGATAAAGAAACCCATATTTACATGAGATTTGAAATAATTAAAGTTGAAATAATTAAAGTTATTCTCTGATTTTGACGTGAATCTGTGAACAGGCATGTGCACAACACATACATTCACTGGTTTAGCCGGTAAGAAAGGCAAAAATCTACCTGTGTCGATTGGTTTATTCTTACGCCATCTATGACTTTACACCAATAAAGGAAAGCCTTTCAATGCGTTCACATTGTTGGCTTATAAAGCATAATTGGTGCAAGAACGTGCATATAAACACGGTCATGGTTCGCTTAAAATGAGATCACCTGCTTGTTTTAAACCATAAAAAAACCGAGCTCACCTTACTCTCTTCTGGTAGAATGATATCATTACACGGGCCAGTAATGGTGGAGGGGAACTTGCTGAAAATGATGGGCTCCTTAGGAATTGGGGCGTTCTGCTCTAGGCAGTGATCTCTATAATTCATACCAACACATATCACTTTCTCCGGGCCAGTGACTGGAGATAGCAGCCTGATATCTGACCGCGGCACCACACACTGACCACTGGACAGAGCCCTAAGAGAGAGACAGAAATACGATAAGTAAATGTCTTTTATGTCTGTACAAAACTTTAAAGCTCCAAAAAGCATATAAAGGCAGCATAAACGTAATCCATAAGACTCCAGTGGTTTAATCCATGTCTTCTGAAGCAATCCAATCGATTTAGATTGCTTCAGAAGACATGGATTAAACCACTGGATTCTTTTGAATTACTTTTTGCTGCCTTTATATGCTTTTTGGAGCTTCAAATTTTTGGTCACCATTCACTTGCATTAAATGGACCTACAGACCTGAGAAGCAAGAAGGTCATACACATCTGGGATGGCATTAGGGTGAGTAAATGATGAGAGAATTTAAATTTTTGGGTTAATTATCCACACACAAAGCTATCGTATATCATCAGAAGACTTGGGATACGGTGGACAAACTGTATGAACTAATTGTATGAAACTTACTGTATATGGTGCTTTTTTGTCATTATGTGGAAAAGAGTGATCAGAATATTCTTTGAAAATCATACAGTTTTGGAACGACATGAGCATAAGTAAATAATGACAGATTTTTCATTTCTGGGTCAATTATTCCTTTAATACTGACACAAAGGCAAGCTCCAGTGTTGAAACTCGAGGTGATAACTGTCCCCTTTCAAACTGACTGAAATGAAGCAATATATTCACTAGTGCTAACTATTATTTGGCATGTGATTGTAAAGTATGTGTTTTATCACATATTTGTCCAGTTTTGGTGGTTTCTTGCAGTGTGCGTTCTTGTACCTTTGAGCACAATCCATTCCCTTCTGTCCCATCTCTAGAAACTCTCTCATAGTGGAAGGCATCGAGGGGTCAAAAGCTTTCAGATCAACGACCCTTTTACCTTCTGCCTGCTCCACCCCGACTCTGACCCTCCCCTCATCTCCTCCATGGCAGAACTGGACCAGTCTCATAGCGGCTGAGCTCGCGGTGCCTCTGAATGTGCCTGCAGAGAATATGGCATTGAGTCGCCTCAAACTGAGCAGCAATCTCATCTATTCAAACATGGAGGAAAGGAGAGAGAGGAAAAGAGGACAGAAAAGTGGAAAACATAAGCAGTGACATATGTGCAGGGTTACAGCACCCTTCTGGAAAAACAGCCTAAACCGGCCCCTAAGGTCCCAAGCTTGAAGACCAGCCAATGCTTTTTAGGCTGGTCTGTTTTAATGGTTTTAGAGGGGGTTTGGCACTTTTTAGCTGGTCCTGCTAGGAGAACAGCGTGGCCAGCTAAACAGCAGCTGGACCAGCTAAGACCAGCAAACCACCTTGGGCTGGTTTGAACAGTTTTTTGTTTTGTTGTTACTTTTTTTTTTTTTTTTCGGCAGGACAGAGGAAAAGAAAATAAATAAGTGTAGGAAGCAAACACAATTTTATCCAATTAAGATGTATTATTTACAGCTCAATTATTAGGCTAAATAAGAACCACAGTCCCAAGCTTCAGCAGGTTTTATGGTTAGGTAATAAACAGTCAGCATTAGCACAGTAATGGATTACATAGTTCAAGCTATTAATCACTAGAAATAAAGATATCAGATCATTGCTTGTTTGAAAGATTTAGATAAGAGGTCACTTATTTACCCAGCTTTCAGTTATAGTCCTACCTGTTCTAGGTGCAAAAACACGAAAGTTTGAACATGCACGTTAAAAATGTATTCTAAAATAGCACACACACGCACACACAAAACGAGCTATCTAAAGAGGAAAGTGTCACTCACTGCAACAGTGTCAATATGAATCGACTAAATATTACACAATCTTTGTACTTTGGTCCAAGCTCAGCTCACGCTCTCTGTCGACTCTGTCATGTGACTTCCGGTTTTGTGTTTTGTAGTTCAAAGAATGGCTGCACAAATACAATACAACCATACAAACTTCAGGTAAATAATGAAATGTGTATATATATAAATATACAACTAAAAGTGAGCAAAGCCGATAGTATCACAACTTTTATGCATATTGTATCGTCGCACATTTAGAAAAACTACAACTCCGAATCATGTGATCCACTGGTCATGTGATTTGTCTCTTGAAATCTGTCAGCTGACGGGCGGCAAGTCTTGTCGGCTTCACTTCTTCAAGACGACGAGCGGACATTTACAATGTCTGTCAGGTAAGAGGATTACTTGCAATATCATGTTTAAAATGAGTTACCATTACCACTTTGGCCCATTCCTTTTTGTTTGGTGTATGTGTTTAGTACAGACACTGTGTTATCTCTGAGCTTTTGTGCAGCTGCAATGAGTTTAAAGTAATAGCTAAAAGCTAAAAGTAATGACAGATACATAAAATGTTGATTAATAAAATAGGTCACTTTTCCTACATTAAAATATTGATCTGTGGAGTTTTAAGCATTTTTGTTTGTTCATTTTTTCCCGTTTCTGGGCGCGCTCGTGTAAATGATATTTGGTTGCAGTGTTGCACTTTGTTCCAAACTATCCATTGTTTATCTATAAGAAAGGAGATAGTGGAATTATTATATATCGGTAGAAATAAGAAAACTAAATAAAATTAAGTATAATATGATACTGAAAAGACACTACAAGTTCTCATTTTACTTTCCTTTCATTTTCTTTAATTTCTTTATTTTATTTGCCATGTCAGCAACCAGGAATTGTCTTTGCTGGAATTGTCTGAATGACATTTTGGATGATTTTGATTTGCCATTTAATAGACAAAACTATGCACTGCTCATTCAAAAGAACTGCCCAACCTCCTTTCAAACTGCATGACATTTAACAACAATAAAGTATATTGAGTCCACCCAAATGTCAAAGATGATCATAATTACTGAGACCAGCTGTAATTACCCATGCAAAACATGAGATTTTATTTTGTACTCTAAGATAAGATCATCTCAAGGCCTTCAGCAAGATAACGAGTTTTGCTTAACACAATATTTAAGTGTGTAAAACTTAAAATGATGCTTTAATGATCTCTTCCTCACAGTATCCAGCCTGTCCAGTGGACCACTGACTGCAAGGATCAAACGTGAGAAAACCACAGTAGTTTATTCTATTTTATCATCACTGCTATTATCTCAGTTGGCCAAGCAACACATGGACTTTACAACCTGCTATCAGATCTCTTACTGTGCTGACATGAGAAAAAGTACAGATTACTGTCTTAAGTTTGAGGCCTTTATAAGTTCAGTAAGAAAGGTGACAAATTCAATGGAAAGTCATTAATTCTGTCATTATTTCATCATGTCGTTTCAAACCTTTATTACTTACTTTTTCTTTTCCATGGAGCACAAAAGGTGAAGTTTTGAATAATAAAGACCTTTGGGATAGTTCACCCAAAAATGAAAATTCTCTCATCATTTACTCACCCTCATGCCATCCCAGATGTGCATGACTGTATTTCTTCTGCAGAACACAAATGAAGATTTTTAGAAGAATATCTCAGCTCTGTTGGTCCTCAGAATGCAAGTGAATGGTGACCAACACTTTGTAGTTCCAAAAAAAAAAAAAAAAAAAAAAAAAAAAAAAAAAGGCAGTATAAAAGTAATCCAGAAGACACCAGTGGTTAAATCTGTATCTACAGAAGCGTTCCAATCGGTTTTGGGTGAGAACGGACCAAAATGTTTCTCCTTTTTCACTGTACATCTTGACATTGCAGTCTCTAGGCACAATCATGATTTCAGTCTCGATTAGACCTCCTAGAGCTTGATGCATGCGCAGAGTGCTAGATGGCACTAGGAAGTCTAATCGAGCTTGAAATCATGATCGCCAAAGAGACTGCTGATGTCAAGATGATGTGAAAATTTAGTTCAGAAGACATGGATTTAACCACTGGAGTCTTATGGATTTTATGCTGCCTTTATGTGATTTTTGGAGCTTCAAAGTTCTGGCCACTTCCATTGTATGGACCTACAGAGCTGAAATATTCTTCTAAAAATCTTAATTTGTGTTCAGCAGGAGCAAGAAAGTCATACACATCTGGTATGGCATGAGGGTGAGTAAATGATGAGAGAATTTTCATTTTTGGGTGAACTATCCCTTATAAGTTCAGTCTGTATCTTACACAGAGCTATCAGAGGACTTGGAATATAGTGTATATGTAACTTTAATGCTACTTTTATGGTGCTTTTTTTGTCATTTTAGGGCTTGACAGCCTTAGCACTCATTCACTTTCACTATATGGGGAAAAAAATAGTAAGGATATTCTTTAAAAAAAAAATAAAAAAATGGAAATGTTCCCCAGAAGAAATTCATATGGCTCTGGAATGATAAAATGATGACAGAATTTTCATTTTTGGGTGAACTATTCCTTTAAAGGTAAGTTATCACAGCACTGTTTGTATGGATGTAGTACATGTCTATTAAAGTGAAAGATGATTTAAATATTATGAAGATTGATTTGGATTATTTCTCAAATTTATTTATTTTTTTTTACAGTTTTGATGGCATTATCTTGGTAGCCCAATGTTGTGAGCAGCTCCCTGATGTGCTGGAGTGTTTAAAAGCACCCTTGCAGGACTACAGTGCAGTGAGTTCACACACAAATGTACACACACACTTTAACAACATAGATTTTTATGTTTATTGATTTATTACATCTGTCACTCATTCAGGTGGACAGTGGCATAGGGGAAGAAGTCGTGGTTGTTAAGGTTCCTGGTCTCCCTGGAAACAGATTGGTGTTTGCCTCCACTGGTCCAGTGAATCGGGACTATGATGATGTCAGACGATTCAGCGATGCTGGTGCTAATGGCATTAAGAGGTGCCTATGCAAACATAATACGTTCAGAATGAGGCTCTGATTTGTTATGAATTTTATATCCTGTGAAAAGAACATGGTGTTCTAACTGTACGTAGCCTGCTGTGCTTTTAAAACTCATTTCCCTCTTTGAAGTGCAGTTTTTCCTCATCTGGCAGATTCACTTCTTAGATCTTCTTTTTCCTTGCCGTAGGGCTCTGAAAGCTGGCATGCAGTGCCCTCTGCTGGTTTGCCCCCAACACAACAGCTATGCAAGAAACACCTTAGCGGCCATACTGGGAGCCCTGCAAGCTCTCTATGTGGTGAGATGCTTTTTTTAAATGATTATTATCTAAGCATCATTTTAGCAAACCCTCATTCAGTTGTTGCTCCATTATGGTATGGAATGCCCACTTTTTCAATTCAATCAATCCTGATAAATAAAATCAAGTCCCGCCCTATACGTTTTGTTTGTTTTTTTCTCATTGAATATCCTGTTTCTCTTGGAAATATAATAGATTACAGATATAAAATGGCTTGAGGATGCTGTTTAATGTTGACTTTAACTGTACAATAATTTTTTGTATTGCTTATATACAGTGCCTTGAAAAAGTACTTCGCTCTTCACAATTTTCGTTGTCAGATTCCAAATTTAGAATATATTAAAGTATAACTTTTTCTTCAGCTGTTACACAGTATTGTATATCATGACAAAAAAATTAAACTAAAATTGAGAATAAAAAGTGTATTCATTAATTGGTTTTCAATTACTTCATGATCATAAATAGTAGAGGTCGACCGATAGTGGTGGGAAAGGCCGATAACCAATTAAGCAGTTGATAGTTTTTAAAATCGATATATAGAATGTAAAAAAAGAAAAAAATCTTTCTTTACCATGGTTGGAAAAGACCCAGATGCAGTTGTTTATTATTTTTTTCAACCAAAATCCCAATAACAACCAGAAAAAAAGGAAGATTTAGTGCATAACGCAGGACTATTAAGTATAAACAAGGCCAAAACACACCGGGGACTCTTATTTTAAAATGACGAAATTATGTCATTGACATCGATAACCGATAATTCCAAAAAAGCAACTATCGGCACCGATATATCGGTCTAACTCTAATAAATACTGTACCTTCTCTCTCTATAAGATCAAATTGTATGGTTGGATTTTCCTTTGAACAAAAAAAAAAATTAAGACAAAAGAGCTTGCAAAACAAATTAGGGATATAATTGTGGAGAAGCACAAATCTGGGGATGGATACGAGGCCATTTCAAAAGCAATGAACATACTTCAGAGCTCAGTACAGTCCATCATACAGAAGTGGAGGAAATATGGAACTACAGCCCAAGTTTTGTTTCAGCAGGACAATGACCCAAAGCACAAAGCTAGAGCAACACTAGAGTGGCTTAAATTTAAGAAAATGTATGTCCTTGATTGTCCCAGTTGGACTCCTGACCTCAACCTTATTGAACATCTGTGAAGAGACCTCAAAATTGCTGTCCATTGCCGATCCCCAACTAACTTAGTACAGCTTGAGCAATTTTGCGAGGAATGGGATAATATTGCTCCATCACATTGTGCAAAGTTGATAGAGACTTATCCAAAAAGACTGATGGCTATAATAGTTGTAAAAGGTGGTTTAACCAAGTATTAAAGTAGGGAGATGAGTACTTTTTTCTTCTCAAAATTCTAGTTTTAGGTTTAATGTTTTTAATTTTGAGAGATTTGTACATTTTACCAGCTGGGGGAAAAAGTCTACTTGATGAATTCTAAATTTGGAATCTGACAAATAATTGTGAAAAATGCACTGGGGGCTGAGTACTTTTTCAAGGCTCAGTATTTCAAAATGCTTACATTTTTAAAAATGTTCCTGCCTAGCCACCTCCTTTACAGAAATCTTGCAGAACTAATGTTTTTTTTTTTATTTATTTATTTCTACTTCTCTGCCTCTCTACTCTATAACTAGAGACTTTAATAGCTGGAAATACCAAAACAATGTTACTCAGTTATTTCTCTCTCTACAGCCTTTAGAGGTGAGGGAACTGAAATCGACCCTCCATAAGGTGGCCATGCTGGGCATCTGGGTGGAAGATAAGTCAAAGGGAGCAGACATTACTGAGCTGGCCACTGCCCTGGAGAGTGGCAGGTAAGAGTCTGCGTGTGTGAGGCCCCTTCATTCTGGGGTCCTAACTCACAGTCCCCATGATGAAAACAGCTTAATAAGTGAACTAAATAAGGCCTTAACATCCATAAACTTCAAATGGGGACATGTCTCCCCCATCATTTAGATTATTGTTCAGCTGATATATTTGTTTCAATGGTTAATTCTCATATTATTATTATTTGGTTTCCTTTGCAGTACATAGCTATAGTAACGTAGCAACTCAGGGGCACCACAGGGTGTCTGCTTAAAGACAGCATTAAGATTTTGTATTATAGACTAGGTGATTATCACTTCAACTGATATACAAACACTTTTGTACATACAGAAACACAGATTTAAGAGAATTTAAATGTTTGTTCTTATTGATGAATCCTTGTGTATTTATAGTACTAGTAGTAATAATAAGGTATGTGGAATAATTCACACAGATTTGGAGAACATCCACTGTGTGCAATAAGCAGCTTTACAAAGTTTATTATGTTGACTTGATGAAGCCAACATAGTTATTTTTCAATATCCCTAAACCGAGACCAAAATTTCTAACACTAACACCTCCTAGCGCTTTCAAGCTACATTCATCAAACTAGGCACAGTCCTTCAGACTGTGAACGAAGTCGCATTTCCTTGAACCATCTTTAGCTTTAAGGTGCGCATTCGTCGTGGCACTGTTTCAACAACCTTATGCAACGTAACAACTTATTTCCGTCCAGAGTTGCATTCATTTCTTTGCATTGGTATTGATGACGGGAGAGTCGAACCACTCCGTAAAGTGTTCTCCAGCACATCCCAAAGACTTTCAATGGGGTTAAAGTCAGGAATTTGTGGTGGCCAGTTCATGTGTGAAAATTATTCCACATGCTCCCTGAACCACTCTTTCACAATTTGAGCCTGATGAATCTTGGCATTGTCGTCCTGGAATATGTTCGTGCCGTCAGGGAAGAAAAAAAATCCATTGATGGGATAACCTGGTCATTCAGTACATTCAGGTATTCAGCTGACTTCATTTTATTGCTGCATAATGTTGCTGAGCCTAGACCTGACCAACTGAAGCTACATGAGATTATAACACTGCCTCCGCTTGTACAGTTGGCACTGTGCATGACGGGTGCATCGCTTCATATGCTTCCCTTCTTACCCTGATGCACCCATTGCTTTGGTATAGGTTAAATCTGGACTCATCAGACCGCATGACCTTTTTCCATTGCTCCACAGCCCAATCTTTATACTCCCTAGCATACTGAAGTCGTTTTTTTCTGATTAGCCTCACTAACAAGTGGCTTTCTTGTGACCACACAGCTGTTTAGTCCCAATCCTGTAAGATCTCGTCACATTGTGCATGTGAAAATGCTATTACTTTCATTATTAAATAAAGCCGTGAGTTCTACTGTTTTTTTTTTGTTGTTGTTTAACCATGTGACTTCAAGTGTTTGTGATCTCTGATCACGATCATTCAATAATTTTTTCTGACCACAATTCTTCCGCGAATCTGACGGTTCACCACTATCCTTCCAGGTTTTAATAATGTGTTGGACAGTTCTTAACCCAATTCCAGTGATTTTAGAAATCTCCTTAGTTTTCTTTGCCTGATGCAGGCCAATAATTTGCCCCATCTGAAACACCATAACATCTTGTCCACAACCATGGGATACGTCTTCCGGCATGGTTGTTTAAGAAATGAGAAGCTACACACTGTATCAGTTAGGGTTCAAAGAATTGTTGTCAGCTGAAACATATTAATCACTGCAATAATGATCCAATCATAGGCTCTCAAGTATCTGCCTATTAAATCCAAATAGCTGGTTGTTTGTCTAACTGTAATTCCTGTATATCTGTCAAAATTCAAAATTTTAAAACTACTTTAAACATTCAGACAAGCCTTTGTCAAGCCAACATAGGTAAAGTCTGTCAAGACACATTTCTATCTAGTTGTTTATGGTATACAATTTGTTTCTCTTGTAGGTTCGTATATCGGGATATTGGTGGCTCTGACCCAGAGCGTATGGCTGCCCCCCGTGTAGCCGATTATGTTCAAACAGTCTTCAAGGACAGTCCTGTAAAAGTGAGTCTTTACTTCCGCAACAGTGTATGAGCAAACATGCTATACTGTAAATATAGTCACGTCTAAAGGGTGTTGTAATGAGTGCCTGCAGCCCCTTTAGCCATGACCGTATTCACAATATAGCATTGCCTTGAGTGTCTTACTGCTTTTCTAAACTAGTTACTGCATAATAAAAATATCAAGGGAACAAATTTTCATTAAAAGTTATTTTAAGTGCCATTCTTCCACAATAATATATAGTCACTTACCTAGCACTAACGTTAGTAGTTCAAATCACAGCTGTTACTGCATCATGTGTTTATTGAGCAGTCAGAACTTTTAAAGCTATAGCTCACCTCAGTAAAAAGTGTGCATTCTTTATTAATCTCGATCTCTTTCTCAGGTGACAGTCGTGAGCGATTTGAATACTCTGGAGAAAGAGTATCCCTGTTTGGCTGCAGTAAACCGCTGTGCTAACAGTAAGAGGATAGTTTAATCTGATATCACAGAGACAATTTTAGGCTGCTGTTACATCATATTTGGATCAGAATTGGAGTCTAGACCAGTGGTTCCTAACCCTGTTCCTGGAGGCCTCCCAACACTACACATTTTGGATATCTTCCTAATCAAACACACCTGATTCAGCTCATCAGCTTGTTAGTGGAGACTCCAAGACCTGAATTCGGTGTGTCAGAAAAGGGAGATATACAAAATGTGCAGTGTTGTGGGGCCTCCAGGAACAGGTTTGGGAACCACTGGTCTAGATTTCTCATTCATTTCAAATGCTCAAGTTTTCACCTCTTCCAGTGTTGCCAATTTTTTCAAAACAGAAATTCCACATAGGCCATATTTATGTGGTTTTGAGAGATCTCAAGATTAAACATCAAGACTCCAACTCTGGTTGGGATTAGTGATTTGTGTTATGTAATGTGTGCATCAGTGATGCTTTAAAAGGGACATATTTCTGCCTCAGCTGTGCCACGTCATCAGGCCAGAGTGATCAAGCTGCTGTACTGTGGGGAAGGACCCATTCAACAGACTCTTATGGTGGTCGGCAAGGTGAGTTTGAGGCCAACTGTATTTGTACAGCCATGGAGTAGTTTCTTGTATACAAGAACATTGGGTCTGATTCTTGAACTGTTTACATGCACATATTTTTGCATAAAACATGTGTGCTAATGTTTTGCACAGAAATCATAATTTAAGTTCGCACTTAGATTTTTTTCTAAAGTTAGGATAAAATATAATTCCAACTCAAACTATACATGCACAAAAATGACACCTTGTGGCTCTAGAAATATGGAATGTGTTAAACAGAAGTGACCATACAGGGTCATATTTACCTGTTGCGTGACAAATTTTTCTGTGCACAACAGAACTCTTGCATGCAATTATTAGTGATTTTGACCAATTGAATCCTGTTGCAGGGAATTACATATGACACTGGTGGAGCTGACATCAAGGCTGGTGGAATCATGGCTGGAATGCACAGAGATAAATGTGGATCTGCTGCTGTTGCTGGCTTCTTCCAGGTATTGATGATCACATGCACTGCCACTTACATGCCTAAATTTCTAATATTCACTTGATTATTAGAGTCTAACATCAGTGTTTGTACTGTATATTTCTTAGATCCTAGCCAAACTAAAGCCCAAACACCTCAAGGTTGTGGGTGCAATGGCAATGGTGCGGAACAGTGTTGGTTCTGGTAAGTGTGTGTCGATCAATGGCGTAGATTTTGGTTGGATTTGTGTCCAAATATGGGTCTGGGGTGAGGGCCCCTCTTTGCAGGGCTCTAGACTGTGACTAAAATGGTCACAAACACGACCAAAAATAATTGATTGCGACAATAAATTAAAATCTAGTCGCCATTGGCGACAGTTGGGTTGTATGCGTTCATGTGCGGTTTTGTCAGATATCATCTTGTGAGTTATTGAATACATCTTTAGAGCGTGCACCACCAGTGTGTCTCGAGCCACTTTTCACCCATTCTGTTGTGATGAGCTCACTGCATGCAACAACAAATCCAGTGTGAGAGAGTCGTGACCAAATTACTCTTTTGAACATGAATCATCTGAAAATAACTGAAGGTTTGAATCAGTCACTTTCTCCGCTAATCATCCATCAGTGTGTTCACAACTGGGAGTGCAGACATTACAAAACAGGAGTCCCATGTGTAATTAAAAGTCCTGCACCACTTTTATACATGTATGAGATCCAGCTTTTGACACTTAGAACAATTGAGGGACTCTTACACAACTATTACGCAAAGTGCAAACATTCATTGATGCTCAAGAAGGTAACACACTACTATATGCATACTGTGCTTTATGTAAATATCTGCTTATGTAGATTCTGAAGGGCAGTACTAAATAAATAAAAAAATCTTTTATCTCTTATATTTGTATAAATTATGAAAGGGGTGTGAACATTGAAACAAAATAGGAATGCAAACTTGCATATCTTCTCATATATGCGTTTATTATACCCCCCATTAATGGGTTAGCAGCTGTCTTTTCTTCTGCTTTGTATCTTGTTTCTGAACAACAATCTAAATTGTGCATTTATGTGATTTGGTGACTAAAAACAGCCATTTGGCTCCTTAAAGGAATAGATCACCCGAAAATTTGCTGATAATTTACTCACCCTCAGGCCATCCAAGATGTATCTGAGTTTCTTTCTTCATCAAAACAGAATTTAAGATTTTTAGGATTTCATTTCAGGCCGCCTCCTTTAAACAATGCAAGTGAATGTCCTCCATTTTTTGATGGTCCAAAATGCATATTTAGGTGCATCAAAATAATCCACACAACTCCAGTCGACAAATGAAGTTCTTCTGAGACCAAACGATTGATTATTTTTAGAAACAAAACAATACTTAAACTTTTTAACTACAAATGTTCGCTTCCGTACATCTCTGTGACGCGCACTCATGAGAGGGATGACGTAAGCTTGTTGGTAAGGTGACGTTTCACTTGGAGGAGTCAGGAAACATTCAGAAAAAGCATTAGGTTTAATGATTCAGAAAAACATTCACTCTTTCAGAAAATGACAATTCTTACCTTCTCATCTGAAATGTCTGCTTTCCTCACCCTTAAAAAAAAAAAAATAACTGATAATTTCTATGGGCCCCTTTTAACATCTTCACTGACTCCACACATAACTCATCTGATGTATGTATTTCATGTTTTCTAAATTCATACAAAAATAACTGATAATTGCAAGGATTCATACCTGTTAATGGAAATCCGCCTCAGCATTATCTATAAAAGCATTTTTAAAAATCCTCATCCAGTAATAATAAACGACTGTGATTGGCCCATCCTAGCCAGCGCTGAGAAAAGTAATAGGTACCATGTCTACGGTAGAGGGGGGTTGCACAACACTAGTTGGGCAATGGGGGGGCTTCAGTTTTTTATCTGATTATGACAGACTCAGTCACGCAATTGCAAGGTATTTCATACTAAATTATTTTCAGCATTCATAAAAATAAAAAATAAATATATATATATATATATATATATATATATATATATATATATATATATATATATATATATATATATATATATATATATATATATAAACAAGGACAGATACATGATTGGGGGGTGTGCCCACCCCCAGTTCTATGCCAGTGGTGTTGATCTGTTTGTGTGTTTGTTTCTGTGAGTAATTTTATTTTTTTGTACCCTTTGGCAGATTGTTATGTAGCAGATGAATTGGTGGTGTCGCGTGCCGGTCACAGAATCAGAGTTGGGAACACTGATGCTGAAGGAAGAATGGTCATGGTTGACTTGCTGTGTGAGATGAAGGAGCAGGTAAACACCAGCATACTGTATACACTCTGTCCATTGTAAATATGTTGCTTTATGATATTATCGTACTGTTTACTGAATATTGCACAGTAAATACTGTATACTGCTTTTTTTTTTTTTAAATAGCATGAAGCAGTATGTGACTATAAACATTTTAAATAGTAAAATGCAGCATTGTTGTCATTGTCAACGAGTGAGTGGTGACTAATTATCAGTTTAGAAATAATTCTGCATTCTAAATTTAAGTTTGAGTGAAATGTCTTTTATCAGTCCAGGAAGGAAGATGTTAATGCAACATGTTCATTTTACCTGTATACACATACTCTAATATTTCGTTGGACTGCCTTTAGCTTTGATTACGGTGTGTATTTCTCGTGGCATTTGTTCGACAACCTTATGCAAACCTAAATATCAAAACATTGTTTTCCATCCAGAGTTGCATTAATTTTTGCCTGAGATCTTGTACTGATGATGGGAGAGTTGAACCACTCCATAAAGTCTTCTCCAGCACATCCCAAAGACTTTCAATAGGGTTAAGGTCAGGACTCTGTGGTGGCCAATTCATGTGTAAAAATTATTCCACATGCTCCCTGATCCACTCTTTCACAATTTGAGCCCAATGAATCTTGGCATTGTCGTCCTGGAATATGTTCGTGCCGTCAGGGAAGAAAAAAAATCCATTGATGGGATAACCTGGTCATTCAGTACATTCAGGTATTCAGCTGACTTCATTTTACTGCTGCATAATGTTGCTGAGCCTAGACCTGACCAATTCAAGCTACACGAGATCATAACACTGCCTCCAGAGGCTTGGACAGTGGGCACTATGCATGACGGGTGCATCACTTCATACGCTTCCCTTCTTACCCTGACGCACCCATCGCTTTGGAATAGGGTAAATCTGGACTCCTCAGACCACATGACCTTTTTCCATTGCTCCACAGTCCAATCTTAATGCTCCCTAGCAAATTGAAGTTGTTTTTTTCTGATTATCCTCACTAACATGTGGCTTTCTTATGGCCACACAGCTGTTTACTCCCAATCCTGTAAATTCTCATCGCATTGTGCGTGTGGAAATGCTATTACTTTCACTGTTAAACATACAGTTGAAGTCAGAAGTTTACCTACACCTTAGCCAAATACATTCAAACTCAGTTTTTCCAAGTCCTGACATTTAATCTTAGAAAAAATTGCCTGTCTTAGGTCAGTTAGGATCACTACTTTATTTTAAGAATGTGAAATGTCAGGATAATAGTTGAGGGGATGATATATTTTAGCTTTTATTTCTTTCATCACATTCCCAGTGGGTCAGAAGTTTACATGCACTTTGTTATTATTTGGTAGCATTGCCTTTAAATTGTTTAACTTGGGTCAAACTTTTTGGGTAGCCTTCCACAAGCTTCTCACAATAAGTTGCTGGAATTTTGGCCCATTCCTCCAGACAGAACTGGTGTAACTAAGTCAGGTTTGTAGGCCTCCTTGCTTGCACACGCTTTTTCAGTTCTGCCCAGAAATCTACTATTGGATTCAGGTCAGGGCTTTGTGATGGCCACTCCAATACCTTGACTTTGTTGTCCTTAAGCCATTTTGCCACAACTTGGGAGGTATGTTTGGGGTCATTGTCCATTTGGAAGACCCATTTGCGACCAAGCTTTAACTTCATGGCTGATGTCTTGATGTTGCTTCAATATATCCACATTTCCTTCATGATGCCATCTATGATGCGATTGATTTGCACTTTTCGCAACAAACTACGTTCATCTCTAGGAGACAGAATGCATCTCTTTCCTGAGCGGTATGATGGCTGCGTGGTCCCATGGTGTTTATACAGTGGTGTGAAAGTGTTTGCCCCCTTCCTGATTTCTTATTTTTTTTGCATGTTTGTCACACTTAAATGTTTTAGATCATCAAACAAGTTTAAATATTAGTCAAAGATAACACAAGTAAACACAAAATGCAGTTTTTAAATGAAGGTTGTTATTATTAAGGGAAAACAAAATCTAAACCTACTTGGCCCTGTGTGAAAAAGTGATTGCCCCACCTGTTAAAACATAACTTAACTGTGGTTTCACACCTGAGTTCAATTTCTCTAGCCACACCCAGGCCTGATTACTGCCACACCTGTTCTCAATCAAGGCTTCCAAAGCAACCAGTTGGCCCGGTTGCTACAGTGGGTAGCAGGGTCCAAAATTAACACCTGCCAAGCACCAAATTCGGGTAGATTTTCTATTTCACAATGTCATGCGCCACTCTGGCGGGCACTTCCCCTCTATATCAGTTTGTTTCAGGTTGTAAAATTTATGTTCCAGTTTTGTCCTCAAGGGTGCTCTGTATGCCTGTAGTAAGGTTGCAGGCGTTTACAAAGAACGTCTCTTAGCTAGTCCTGCTGCTCATCCAATGTCTCAGTTAGCAGTAGGGATACCGTGCTCATGTACTTGTATGTGTGGACCCGGTGTTGTGCTGACTTTGACTGCTCTTACGAGCTCCTTGGCTCACACTCAAATGCTCTGTTTGTAGCATATTACTGTGAGCAGAGCGCTAATTCAGTTCATGCAGACTACATATTTAAATAGCAGCCATTTTCAGTTTAATAATCACTCTGAGTTATGTAACGACTGGCTTTTCTGGAGGTGAAAACTTCAGTTAAAACAAACAGAAACGGAAGGGGCTTCCACTGTAATACTACTACTTTTAATAATAATAAATCAATAGTAATTGTCTAATTTAAGCAGTATCTCTCACTTATGATGCTCTGTTATGCAGCACATTATTTGACAAAATAACTCATGTTGTATCTTGGATTGTGCTGTGAGGTTATGAATAAAAGCACTTAATTTGAAAAAATAATATACATATTACATAATATACAATATTATGTTGAGAATTAATTGTTCTATTTTCATTTGATTAAAGTTTTAATTCATTTATGTAGACAATTTTGATGATAAAATTGAAAAAATATTGACATGGGTTTCAGAAAAAATTTTAACACAAACAGTTATCAGCATCAGTGAGTACTGAAAAGTACTCGTTCCCTTACGACTCGTGACTCAATGTCATGTGTAATTTAGCTGATGCTATGGGGAGTGTCCTTCTAAACGACCTAGTTGTAACCCTTCTACAATAACGGCAATTCTAATATTGGCTATGGTGTTTGAGCCCCACCCTTTTAGGTGCAAAGCTGTCTGGTATAAAAGTGGGCGCGCACACACCATTCCTCCGGATTTTCTTCCTTCAAGACAGCGTTTCATCTCTCGTCTAGAAGCCCTTCTTCGGCATCGACATACATGAGTCAGTGGGCGGGATCTTCATGGCAACAAGACTCTCCGCTCCCCTGCAGTGTTCCACCGAACATTTACTCTGCCTCCCCACTTCACTGGTGAACGGGCTGCTTCAGCATCCTGAATCCCCGAAGCGATTTGGCAGGAGGTGTGTGTGTGTGTGTGTGTGTGTGTGTATAACTAAAAGAGTCGCTTACATGTTTGCATCTTGTGCGAGGGAGACCAGCATGAGATCTGCATTAGCTGTCTGGGCCGTGCCCACGCAGAGTCAGCTCTCATGGAGACAGACTGCCCTCACTGTTAGGGCATGAGTCTCAAGAAGCTTCGCTTGCGCATCGCCCTCGTTATCGTTATTGAATGATAAAAATGTCCTAGTAGGGATGCGCATATCCTCACAGAAACTGATATATGATGTCACAGTATCTGTGAGCTTGTCCAGGTCTGTGGCTGCAGCCTCAAACACTCCAATCAGTGCAGTCAAAGCAGGCTTGTAGTTCCAGCTCTGCTTCATTGGTCCATCCCTTTACAGTCCTTATTACAGGCTTAGCTGATTTTAGTTTCTGCTTGTAGGTCGGGAGAAGATGAACCAGACAGTGATCAGAGAGTCCAATATATTTCTTTCTCTGGTGGGGCATGTGATGTGTTGTTTGTATTTTGGCAGTTCACATGTAAGGTTAGCTTTATTAAATCTCCCAGAATAATAAGAGAGTCTGGGTGTTGTTGCGCCGTGCCTGTGACGTGATCATCCAGATGTTGCAACGCTGCGTAAGAATAAACAAGGGAAAACTCCCATGGCGAGTAGAAAGGCTTAGAGTTGATGAAGAGCACCTCTAAATTAGAATAGCACATCTTCAACGCTGTTACATCTGTACACCAACTTTCATTTATGTAAAAGCATGTTCCACCGCCTCTCATTTTCCCCGATAACTCTGTGATCTGCTCTGAACAGCTGAAAGCCCAGCAGACGTAACGCGCTGTCCGGGATGGCTTCATTCAACCAGGTTTCCATGAAACACAGAGCAGCAGAGTTAGAAAAGTTCTTATTTGTCTGAGTGAGCAGAAGCACTTCGTCCGTTTTGTTGGCGAGGGAGCGGACATTCGCCAGATGAATACTCTGCAGTGGAGTCCTAAAGTCGCGTTGACGAAGCTTCACAAGCGTGCCAGCTCTCTTCCCTCGCGTACGTCTTTTGGAACGCTTGTAGAGCACCGCTGCACCTCCAACTAAGATGTCTAATAAAATGTCAGAATAATCAAACTTTGGCAGGTATGCTCTGCCAAATATTCAGCAGTAACAAAAACGCTAGAGGGCTCTACACCGAAGCAGCCATCTGAGGCGCCATCTTTTTATCTTATCTTCCTCTGAAGCGCACATTCTATCAGCCAGAATCAAGACTTCAGGATCAGGATCAAAAGTTCCTCTGATTCACGATGACAATCCAAGCAGCCTATCCAGGCCATTTAAACTGTCAGGAGATTGCTGCTGCTCATGCTGGATCCGCATGAGCGCGTGAGTGCAATCAAAGACTTTCTAGCAAGTCAGTCCACTGTCGGCCATGTTTGGAACACTCTCGGGAGGCTATTTCCAGTCATGAAAGTGCAGCTACTCCTATCTACTTGAAATCTCCAAAACGGTTGGTTAAGATTACGATCAAAGATCATATTTCAAATCAGCAGTAAAATCTGACAACACTGGTATCATAAATGGTGGTGCTTTACCTAAGATTATGCTAAAAAATGCAATTTTCCCAGCTTTTATAGCTAATGCGCATGCACGTTCTAGAGTTGATTGACAGGCGATGTCTGTATCTAAAAGGTGATTGGCTCTTTTTCTTGTAAGGTGGGACTTCTATCTACATCCGTTGACTGTTGGTTGCAGTTGTGCGTTCTAATTTCTCCCATTCATTTTAATAGAATTGGCCCATCTCTGCTAAATAGTCTCTGGTGCAACTTCAAGGTAAAAGCGCTTCACGTGTGCTATAAGTAAATGTCTTATTCATTATACACCATATGTACAATTGGTTTGATTCTGTAATTTTTGAGCAAATGTGATTTTGCTAATGTGGACATGCCATCTATGGTTGCTGGACTACTGTGTGTGTACTATTGTTTTTTTTTTGTTTTTGTTTTTTTCCTTCCTAATATATTAACAATTTCTTAATTTGCAAATAAATTACTAAAATTTGATGACTAAACAGAAATCAGAAGAAACTGCTATCTAGCATTTAAAATACTATATATATATATTTTTTTTTTTAGACAAAGTTAAAGTTTTGTGTGAAATATTGTGCTAAATAAGAGTTTTTTTATTTATTTATTTTTTATTTACTATAATAAATTGTGTTATATTGGCACTGTATCGGCCTATCAGCCACCCTGCTCTTTGGATATCGGCATCGGTCTACCACTACTCCAATGTCTCCAGCTGGCCTCTTTGGCGGCTCTGTGGATAAATTTGCTGAGCGCTATGTCACAACTCTGCAACACTTGCAAGCTATGAGACATTTTATGCCAAAATGGAGTAATACTTCTTCACAACTGGCTTGCTCCCGATCTGTCTCGGCCGGCTAGCCTGCTGCCTCAGCGAGTCGCCGCCGAGCCACTGGTAAACCATGCAAGCTGTGGCCGAAACGATAGCAGCCGATGGGGAAACTAGCCCAATCAGAGGCTCTAATATGCCAGCACCAGGACTTATTGCTTCATCTAAACAGCTTGGGCCTCAAAGTCAACTGGGCGAAGAGCATGCTCTTCCCCCCAGCCAACAAATCTCTTTTCTGGGAGTCCGTCTCGACTCCATGAGCGAGCGAGCGTGCGCATCTCGCGAGCGCGTTCAGGCCATTCTCCAGTGTCTGTCTCAGTTCAAACTGGAGAGAACACTTCCACTGAGGCCGTTTCAAAAAGCATTGGGGCTTATGGGGGCGGCATCCGCTATCATCATTCCATTAGGTCTTTTACACATGAGACCTTCAGTGCTGGCTCAAGCACCATGTGCCATGACATGCTTGGCACCAAGGGCGCATGCGGATCACTATATCTTGCCACTGTATAGCTGCTCTAGCACCTTAGAAAGCTCCTGCCTTTTATCAGTGAGGTGTCATGCTGGGGCAGATTTTCAGGTGGAAAGTGGTGACTATGGACACTTTCAACACAGGTTGGGGGGTGGTGTATGACAGATGCCTGGCTTTCAGCACCTGGACAGGTGTGAGGAGGGCGTGGCGCATCAACCGCCTGGAGCTGTCGGCTGTTTTCCTAGCCTTGCAGGTTTTTCAGTCCGAAATAGCGAACTGTCATGTTCTGATTCACTCAGACAACACGACAGTTGTGGCATATATAAACCGCCAAGGCGGAATTCATTCACTGCCATTGAGACTGGCACGTCACCACCTCCTGTGGAGCGAGTGTCATCTCCTCTACCTGCGAGCGACATATGTCCCAGGCCGTCTGAATTATGGTGTGGACCTACTGTCACGCCAAGGGGCGACACAGGGCTAATGGTGTCTTCATCCTTAGACTGTCCTGAGGATTTGGGATATATTCGGCAAAGCGGAGATCGATCTATTTGCCTCTGTGGAGAACACCCACTGTCCCCTCTGGTAATCCAAGTCCCAAGCCCTGCTGGGAGTGGAATAATGGCCCACAAATGGCCTGCGAAACGCAAATATGCATTTCCCCTGGTGTGCCTCCTTCACTCTGTCATATGCAAAGTCAGAGAGGACAAGGAAACGATTCTATTGGTTGCACCGAAGTGGCCCAATCAGTCATGCCGTCCAAAATTTCTGGAAGCCTTGCCATGGGACATTCCACTGAGGAGGGATCTCCTCTCCTAGGTGCAGGGCATAATCTGGCATTCCCAGCCCAAGCTGTGGAACCTGCATGTGTGGCCCCTGAACACGGAGTTCGCTAAATACGCCAGAACTGCTGCAGTTCAGTTGAACACCATTTTACAGGCCAGAGCGCCGTCCACGAGACGCATTTACGGACTCAAATGGAATGTGTTCACTGATTGGTGCTTTTCACATACCGAAATGAACTGCACTATACCTGAAATTCTTACATTTCTTCAAGAGCGATTTAGACGCAGGGCTCACTCCATCAACGCTCAAAGTTTATGTGGCAACTTTATCTGTATTACGCATCTGAAGCCGGCGCCTCTATATGCAAACATCATAAAGTTCCTTAAGGGTGCGAGGTGGCTAAATCCCCCTTGCCCGGCTACAGTCCCGACTTGGGACCTAACTTCGGTCCTAAAAGCACTCGCGGGGCCCCCCTTCGAGCCTCTAGACTCTGTAGAATTGCATGTGCTTTCTATTAAGACCGCATTACTGCTGGCTCTGGCCTCAGTAAAACGGGTCGGTGATTTACAAGCACTGTCAGTCGACAATTCACGTCTGGAGTTTAGTCCAGGCCTTTCAAAAGCAAATGGCTGTTTCATTTGGAATGCTGCATGCTAGGTAGGACGTGTCCTTTGAAACCTGCAGTATACCGAGTGTCCTCCTTTAAACAAGTCTCGTTTAAACGAGACGGCCTTCATAGGACAAACGGAAATGGAACGTATCATGTTTGCTATGACAGCACACCACTCTTTAACAAGCGGGAGCGCTTTGAGTGAGAAGGGAACAAAGTCCCTCTGGAAGGGAATGTATGAGGTACATTTTAGGAGAGTTATGATGTAAAGAGAAAAGAAAACAGATTTTACAGGTGTACTTTAGTCTAATACTTCTAATTATACATATACTCTGCACCCAACTACTGAGGTACTTCAACTTGGGAATTAACATTCCTTGCGTTTGAACATCATATTTACGGGCAAATTGGCGTCTTTATTTTTTTAGACATTTCCGTTGAAGCAAAGAATTGTGGATTGTGAGTGCCCACGAAGGATACACCTCATACATTCTCCGAATTCCTGTGAAAGAAGGTCGCATTCGAAGGCTGCATTCGAAGTGTCCTACACGCTTTTATGAAATGAGACCGCCTCTGACGTATGCGGCCGACAAATGTGACCTCCGGAGGACGCATCCTTCCAGACGAGACGCAGCCACTGTCAAACCCAGAAAAAGCTATGTGCCTAAGGTTCTAACCATGCCCTTCAGAGCGCAGGTGGTTCAAATGAGGAACAATCCTTGCGTTTTTTTTTTTTTTTATTCCCTGTGTGAGCACTACCCACATATGTTGAGCGCACCCGTCAGTTCAGACTGTCTGACCAGCTATTTGTGTGCTATGGAGGACATACGAAAGGAATGTCTGTCTCCAAGGAAAGACTTTTTTCACTGGATCGTTTGTGATCACCCTGGCTTACACCCTGGTGCCCTGGGTACGATTTGCCCAATTGGTGTTAAAGCACTCTCAACTAGAGACAGGACATCTTCATGGGCATGGACGAACGGCGTGTCCTTACAAGAATTGCAAGCAGGATGGCCTTCTCAAAACGCATTCACAGGGTTTTACAACCTAGATGTAATATCTCTCTCATCGCAAGTCCTCTTTTTATGAACAGGCTTTCCATCATTTCACACAACCGCCTGCATTCGGACCATTGTGTTCCCAAAGTCACAAGCACTTAATTTTAAATAAAACTTCCTTCCCAACTGGGTTCGTGATGGGGTTAATTCATACTATGACTATATTTCATATATCCATTCTGAGTGTTCCCTTTCTGGCCCACCGTGAGGGTCATTCACTTGCGGCATACTCATGATGGTCGCTGTCCCGCAGGACTGCGGCGTCATGTTTTCCTCTCTGGGAAGGTTATGTCGTGTAGTCTGGCATGATGGTACTCTGTTCCCCAAAGCATCAGCTTAGTAATGCAATGTCAAGCGTAACGAGTCGTAAGGGAACGTCTCGGTTATGTAACTTTGGTTCCCTGAGACGAAGGGAACGAGACATTGCATAAGCTGGCTGCACTACAAGACTCTGAGTTCTTTGAGGTGCGAACCGTGCACTCTTTGTTCCTCAGTAAGAAAATTCTGAGGAATGGTGTTTGCGGGCCCACTTTTATACCAGACAGCTTCGCGCCTAAAAGGGCGGGGCTGAAATACCATAGTCAATATTGGAATTGCCGTTATTGTAGAAGGGTTTCAACTAGGTCATTTAGAAGGGCACTCCCCATAGCGTCAGCTTAATGATGCAATGTCTCGTTCCCCTCGTCTCAGGGAACCGAGGTTGTGTTCATAACAGAGACGTTCTCCAAAAAATGGTATTGGGTCATCCCTAGTTGGCAGTAAATCTATAAGCCGACTCTCTTTAGTGAATTAAAGACTTATGTATCAGTTGGAGCTGACTGAATTGATTGACTCACTCCAAATAAACCAAGAACTGTTACTGTGTTATGTATATTTAAAGGTGCACTCAGTAATTTTTCCTCATTAAAAAAGTTTTAACTCCTAAAGACATGAATTGTAATTTTGCAATATATGTAGGAGATCATGACCGCTCACATTAAAATGAAGACCCCAGTCATATCATTAACCTTATAAAAGCTGTTTTATTCTACATGGAGAGGGTCCGCACATGGGGGCTGCCATGTTAGAATCACATGACCAGCCAAATATTACTCGCTTAATCTCAGTAACTGTCCTGTTATTTGACACTTTCACTCATTGATTAAAGTAATCATTGCTGACTGTGACTACTAAATTTCTCCAAGGCATCTGAAACTGAAAACTATTGATTTAAAATGATCTGCATCCAAACCGCTAGGTGTCAGTCAGTAATGTGGGAGGTTGTGCTGTAGTAAGCACACCGCTTACATCTCTGCGCTCTTAAAGGCGGCACCGCTTAAAAAGTCACCTTTTAGATTTGTGTACGAATGGGGCAGGGGCTTACGCCCCTGTAGCCCCCGTTCTGTGCACATCAGTGGTGTCAGTGTAAGTCCAAGATGAAACGAAGACAAAAGTTACTTTGTGTGCACCTTTTAAAGCTCATAAGACTAATGAGAGTTACAAACTGGTTGTTCATATGACAACATGTAGTTTAAAATACAAATTTTGTTTTGTTGTATTAAGTGAATAATCTGAAAAAGAATTCTAAATGGACTATCTGGCAAATAAATATTTAATAAATTCTTTAAAAAACAGTTCCCTTTTATACATGCTAACAGTATTGTTTATTTTTCTCTCGTGTCTGTAAAATCCACTTTAATAAAGTGCAATTAAATAAATTAATTTTAAAAAATTGGCCAGTAAGAAATCTCACTGGCTGGTAAATTTTTGTCATCTACCAGCCACCTTGGCTGGTGGGCTAAAAAGTTAATTTTGGACCCTGGTGGGTAGAGTCGCATGGGTTACCTTCCTCATGGTCGCTATAAGGTGGTTCTTGCTCTCGGCGGGGTGCGTGGTAAGTTGTGCGTGGATGCCGCGGTGAATAGCATGAGCCTCCACACGCTCTACGTCTCTGTGGCAGTGCGCTCAAGTCATGTGACAAGATGCTCTGGCTGATTGTCTCAGAAGCGGAGGCAACTGAGATTTGTCCTCTGCCACCCGGATCAAGGCGAGTCACTGCACATCTATGAGGAATAGAGTGCATTGGGAATTGGGTATGCCAAACTGTGAGAAATGGGGATAAAAAAAAAATTGTAGGTAACATCTAATTAAGATCATATCCAAAGTGTGCATTTTTCTCCTAGGCATTAAGGGAAGTGTCTCCCCAACTTTTCACAATCGCCACTCTGACTGGACATGCCATCAGAGCCGTGGGACCAAACTACTCGGTGAGTACTTGAACGCACTCCTAGATAACTTGTGAGGGTAGGGTAAAACATGTAAAATTGCCACATATCTGTCTCTCTCTCTCCATTTTTCACTGTAGATCATAATGGATAATGGTGCTGCTCGCCACTTCGGGAACGCTCTGCAGTGGCAGAAAGGTATGTTTTTGTTTTGTTTGCTTGTTTTTGCTTCCATGAATGTGGCTTTAGTTTACAGAAATGTGTGTGTGTGTGTGTGTGTGACAGCGGGAGAAGTTCTTGGAGATATGTTTGAAGTGTCCACTATTCGTCGAGAGGATTACGAGTTCCACAAAGGGAAGTCTGAGTACGAGGAGATCCTGCAGTCAAATAACCTACCCTCTTCTGCCACACCACGCGGACACCAGACGCCTGCCGCCTTCCTTATCATGGCCTCTGGACTAGACAAGGTAGACACACACACAAACTTACCAATGTCTTCTCTTTCAATAATAGTTTACAGAATGGAGAACTATGAGAAAACACACCCTTTTGTCCTTCTGAATGCAGTTATTTTGTCCATGGAATACAAAAGATACATTTTGAAGAACATCCATGCTCCTCTTTTCCATCCATACAATGTCAGTTGATAGTGACCATGATTGTCAATCTCCTAAAAGGACAACAAAACATAAAAATATAATAGAGTGCATGCAGCAAGTCTTCTGAAGCTATATACCTTTGTAGTTGACTAGTCTGTGTAGCCTCATCTATGAACTGTCAAAATTTCTCCTTTTGTGTTCAGTGGAAAAATTAATGGTATATGGTAAATAATGATAGAATTTTCAGTTTTGGGTAGATTATTCCTTTTAAGTTGTTAACTACCCATATCTTTGCCCTTTAGCATGGACTGGACTCTGACAACCCTCTGCCTTATTCCCATATCGATATTGCTGGATCCAGTGGCCCCTTCCCTGGAGTCCCAACAGGTGCTCCTATCCTTGCCATGGCGACAAAGTACCTGCAGCTCTAAATATCCATCCAATATGTATTTTCTGTTTTGGTGTTATACCAGTTCTCTGATTAATGACTTTCATTTCAGTCTTAAATCTGCTACATCTAATACACCATGTTGATGTAAGACAGACAAATAGTGGCATTTGCTAGTTATATCCATCTTTGTTAATTGTCCATTTTCACCGTCCAGCTTTTCATCACCCTGATAACTTTTCATACATGCAAAAATAAATCTTTTCAAATCCTGGAAAACTTCTACACGCCTCTGTAACACAGACACCCATCTAATCCATTTTTTTGTCCTGTGCAGACCCTCTAAATCAGCACGATTACCAAAGTGTTTATTTCCCTTTTCTTAATCTGTAGCTTTACAATTTTCTCACATGTACTGATATTAAAGAGAGACTGAGTAGCAGGAACTTTATCTAGCAATATTGATGTGAGAAATAATACATATGTTAAACCCATTCATTTTATACAAGTATAGTCCAGAATTTGACAGACATTTTGGCAAACAAAATTAACATGATGCATTCTTCTGTTTCCAAATGTAGCAACTGTTTAGTCCAGTTGCTTTGTAGCCACCATAGAGGAAACCCTAACCCAGACTTGATCTCTTTCAGAGTTTCCAACTGATAATTTGGGCTTTGTGGTGCTGTTCATGTGCTCTCAGCTCATAAATGCAATAATTCTGACATGACATTGTTAAACATTCCCATGGAGGGAATGGTCCCAACCCAGTCTTTGGAAATACACACCACAAAAATTACCTGGTGCACTCGGAAAAAAATTAATAGTTGTAGTAGTCAGAAAAAACATCTAGATCACTAAAAACATTTGCTTGAACACAAATAAATGAAACTATACTCAATCTGGTGAAAGCATCTTATGTATCTACAACAAACTTAAAGGTGCACTCAGTAATTTTTTTCCTCCTAAAGAAATTAATAGTAATTTTGAAGCAGATGACTAAAATCATGACCACTCATGAGGAATCCAGTCATATCAGTAACCTTATAAAAGTGGTTTTATTTTACATGGAGGGGTCTCCTCATGGCAGCTGCCATGTTAGAATCACATGACCAGCCAGATAGGCTTCTCAATCTCAGTAACCACCCTGTTATTGGACACTTTCAAGAATTAATCATGGCTGACTGTGAATAGTGAATTTCTACATGGCATTGGTAACTGAAAAATATGGTGTATGAATGATGCTGCATCCACTTCATTAGGGGTCAGTGTCCAAACAAATTTGTATGTTCTTGAATGCACTCCTAGATAACTTCTGAGAGGTAAAACATGTTACATCACCACATATCTGTTCCACTCAATTCCAAGACAGCATAAAAAAATCAATAAAAAAAATTACTGAGCATCTTTAAGACTATTGCTGATCTGGACTTTCAGAACATCAAAATAGGTATGTTCTAATTTACAAGTTTTAATTATGCATTTTTAATGAAATCATTTAAATGTAAACCATTATTGAATGCAATCAAGACTGTAATGCAATGCCATTTAATTACAATCAGAAAATAGTTAATTTAAAAAAATGGTTGAATTTAAAATTCAACAAATATGCTACGTAAATGTGTACAGAAATGTGAATTGTAAAAATACATCTTAACAAAAAAAAAAAGACCCAACACAATGCCAGTGCATAATCCTTTATTCATTCCAAATTATTCTGTATGCAGGTTCTGAAATCACAGATTTCTTCAGATTTCAAAAAAGAAAATAAAGAAAAAATAAACCCTCAACCTATTTTACAAAGCCTTTTCTTTGTCTTTACATTCTCTTATTCACTCAACCATAGCAAGCACTGGACTCAGCACCTCTTTAATTTTTGAACACTATAGAACATTATGGAACTGTCTCATAGTTGGAGGCTCTAATACAGTCAAATGCTTAAAGGCCCACTAAGTATTCAGCTATTGTAATTTACCGATCAAGACTTTCATGTTGGGCAGATGGTAATTGCTGGTAAGAGTCAGCTGAATTCAGTGTGACAGAGAATAATAGAGCAGAGTTTGTGAAGCAGCAGCAGGAAGAAAACTCAAGACAAATGTAACAACCAAGCATGAATGTGTTAAAATCAGCATACTTTTATGTGCATGTGAATAAAGCAATAATAGATCAAATCCATATAAATCCTGTCACAGGTTCTTAATTAGCATATTCTCCTAGTTTTAAATCATTTGCAAATTTTTGTCAGCCAACTAACAATCCTTTATTCCCATATTGAAAGCACCAATGTTTGGGTTGTAGTATCTGAAAGAGTCTCAAGATATATGTTTAAAGTGTGAGTGTGGAGGGGGATGTCTTTGCAGCTGGCTGACTGCTCTCTCAAAACCCCCCAAAAGTACATCATAGCAAACCAAAACCAACAACCATTCCCATGTTTTCTCCATCCACATTCCAGAAAGTGTTATCTAATGGAATTTGGGCACAAAAACTACAGTGCCATGTCAATTGTTACTAGATGTAGAGCTCTTTAAATGATTACTTGGACAGTTAGGACAACTGTGGGGATTGATCTCTAATACTGAGTCTATTACGTGCATCATCACTATTGCCATTGAATTTAGCAACTTCTTGAAGGTTACTGAACCTGAAAAGAGGGGAAAGGAGCTGCTATTGACTTTATTAACAGTAGCACCATCCTTTATTTTTATTTTTTTAAGGGAATAGCAACGAGGCTGTGAGAAATACTTACGTCTCTTCAATGGGTTGTACTGTTGTTTACAGTGTTTTGGATCATTCCACTGATGAACGAATGAAACACACATCTTTCCAAAAACTTGTCAAAAACGTTCAGAAAACATGAATTGCTGAGAAATTAGATATGATCTAGGAGCTTTATACAGATTTATACACTGGATGCTGTTAAAGAGACTTTAAGTCTATCCCCTCACAGCCTCGTTTTCATATACGTCAAATCAAATATGGTGCTACTGTGAATAAGGTCTATGAAGGGACATAATGAAACAAGAATCAGTTGGGAAGGAATATGGAAGGTGACAGGAGTGAAGGGTGAACTTCAGTGCCGTTTACTTTGTATGAACCATAGAGGTGCTGAACAGAAGCTTCTGCTTTTTCTTTTTCTTCTTCCCCCCTTTCTCCTCTAAAAAGAAAGATAATAAATACTGTTAAAAACCAAATATTAATATTATATATATATATATATATATAAACATGCTGGCTTTGGTTTTGTTCCTTGTTTCCATTTTTGCAGCAAGACAATGCACTACATTGCGTTTTATGACATTGTATTGTACACTCTGCCTTAAAGCAAGCAAGGTAGGAATCATTTTAATGAATGAAGTCATTCGGACACTGTTATTTCAATGAACTAGCTAAAAACAAAAAGATTTACCCTTTTGAATCATCACCCAAGTGTTCCCTGAAACGTGCATGCTACATTTCATCAGCTCACAAAACACATATGGAGGTGGTCAAAAATGCATGTGACCACATCGCATTTGAGGTGCAAACACGAATCCGTCCTGAAGGTGTCCCAGACGGCCACAAAAGAGCCACCCCTCACACATTAATCAACCTCTGCGCTATAAGTGTTTTCAATATTGCCGGTTATGTGCTGCTAAAACGAAATAATGGTCCAATCTGAAAATGTGAAAAAGTGGATACATACACTAGCACGATAACATCACAGATCTTCTTCAGTGTCAACATGAAGTGATGCAGATGAGAAGCACACACACACACACACACACACACACCAACTAATACAGGTACTCCACTTAACAGATAATTTTGCTTTAAATGTTGTGTTTGTGCTTGGACTGCATCTGGGAGAAAAAGCACAGGTTTTGTTTGCGCTTTCTTTTCCACGGTTTATCATGAATTAACACACTGACAAAGTGGTTGATGTATGTCATCATGAAATCAAAGACCCTCCCCTCGAAATCTGAAAACAAGTAGTCACAGGAGACACATTTATGCAACCAGTAAACAGGGATGCATCTCGCCTGACCACACGTGATCAGATCACCCAAGACGCATCTTAATACCAGGTGTAAACAGGGTCGAAAACTGTAAAAACTGCCTTATTGGCGTTGTAAAACTTTGTTTTGAGCGACCTCTTCAGCCAGACATGGCTATCACTGACACAACCAATAGCACGAGCTGGGGGTAGGGCTATCTGTTTGTTCGAGTAACAGCAGGGGGAACTGTTCAAAAAGGTGATAAAACAATATTTGGTGACGCTAGTGGTGCAGGAATTGCACAACTCTGCTTTAATTGTGTAAATAATGGAAAGCTAGTTTTAAAAGTAGCTTCCCTAAAACGGCACAACAGACACATTGAGCAGGATAGTGTGGGAGCCTCACCGGGGACGGGTAAAGGGTGCGCTGGTGTCTGATTTCCATGGTCCAGCTGTGACAAAGCCTCCTCAAAAGCCTGACTGAAAGAGTTCTGGAAACTGGGTACCGGGACCCGATCAGAACCGTCACTCTCTCCATCACTGTCTGCTGATGGAGGGGCCAGGAACATCTCTGCACACATTTGAGGAAAACACAGGTCAAATCTATGCAAAGCGAAGATATTTCGATTTAGCCAACAGGAAATAAAGTCTAACAGCCAATAAATTACTTATTAGAATGACAGGTGGCTCACCTTTTTTTGTGGTGGTTTTAGGCCCAGCATCCACACGGGCTTTCCCATCTTTCAGCATCTACCAGAGAAGTCACAAGTCATGTTACATGCTTTTGATAATCAAACCTCTCAAAAATACCACTAATTGTTCAAGGTTTAACCAGACACACAACTACAAGTGGGTCCACCCCAAAGTTATCATGATTTTGCATAGTTTTTTCTTTTCTTTTTTTTTCACATTTGTTTTCAGACCAGCATGTGAAGATAACTACAATGAGTTCAATGGCTACTAATTTGATGTTGTTGTTGTTGTTTTTTGTTTTGTTTTTTTTAAATAAACCTTGCTAAAAAAAAAAAAACAAACAAAAAAAAAAAACACAACAAGTTATCTTCAGTTTACAATTTTTTTTTTTTTTTAAATCAACAGTGTTTGTCTAGGTCTTAGTATACAATAATCACCTGGTCCACCCAGTGGTAGGTCGAGTATGTAACAGCTAGCACTCACACCAACCCAATAAGTGCAAAATTTTGTATTTGAAATATCACTGAGCATCTAATTTTTACATTAGTCTGAAGGCCCACCCAAATTGCAAACATCAATAGTGCCTCTGGGTGTTCCAGAGTCCATGTTTAAGCTATTTCTGAGAGAATGAAAGGCAAACCTGAGCAAAGGACATGCAGTGAGAGTCCTCTTCCACCACACTGGCAACACTGAGGGAGGGACTGTGCTCACTCAGATAAGGGAACATAATTCCTTCTGGAATAAAATAAATAATTTAAATAATAAAATAAATAACTAATTACTGAGAGCAGTGAAAGGGAGTGTGCTTGTGTTACCTGAGGAAGGGCTGCTGCTTAGAGGAGAGGGGGGTCCCAGCAGGAACTCCGGGGGCTGCAATATTGGGCTGTACTGCGGTGGCGATCCAAAAGCAGGAAACTGCTGGAGGTTCTCAAGCCCAATGTGCACCTCTGGATCTAACATACAGACAAAAACACACCTCTCTCATTACTGAGCCAATAGAGAGCTAAAGAAAAAAAAAATGCCCATATTTACTAGTGCAAAAGAAAGGACAGTTTTGCTCAACTCTTTCAGAAACACAGGACCAAGTTCATTAATGTTCTACTCTCAAACATTTTAAGCATTTTCCCCAATTTCCACAGAAATACAATAAGTCAAGGGGAGCTTAATTCTCACATTTGCCCTGTTTCCTGTTTTCCTCCATTTCAATCCTCTTCTCTCTTCTCTTTTCATCCCTCACTTTCTTCTGCCTCAGACGCTTCCGCTTCTCCAAGTCATCTGCCAAAATGAGAAAATGTTTGTTAAAAAAAATTTCAAACATTTGTCCATCATATTTTACCAGTTGGGTTTAATGAGGGGGTTGAATTAGAATCATGTTTCTTAATGTACCTGAGAAACTGTCCAGGGTCTCTTTTGAGAGAACCGGTGGCTGAAGATGAAGCTCACAGAGGCTGAACTCACACGTGAGTGGTAGGTGAGAGAGGTAACGATGCCGGCGACGAATATCCTACAAATAAATACAAATAGTTTCTTGATGGCAGGCATTACTGAACAAGTTTAAAACCCAATCTGACAAGATGGCGGAAAGTGCGTGTCATGGTTCGGCTGCTCCTGGTTTTAGCCGGCCTTGAATAAAACCTACGCCTTAATGATTTTCTTAACTTCCTCGTGGTTAAAATAAAAACAGAGTCAGGACCAAATAGTCCTAGTAGCCTTGAGCACCTTTGACTCTTTGAGTCTTTTCAAGTTTTGAGTCTTCAAAAAGGATGTTATTTGAACTTTGCCCTGATACTAAGCAACGGTGCGTGGCCTGTAAAGGCCAGAAGGTTGTCAATAATATTAAATGTTGCCTAAAACTGTTAAGAGTGTGTGGAAAACATCCCCTGATTTGCCTCCCACTACCTGGATGAGCTGCCACCCATGACGTTTGAAAACGTGGATGTCTCAAACCTGCTCTGCAAGATGGAGCGTCTGCACAGTGAGGTGTGCACGCTAAGACATGCAGTAAAACTTCAGGTGGATATCGGTGAGGACCTGCGTACTGTTACTCCGACCATTGATAGCGGAGTTGCTGTTATGGAGCGGCAGTTTGAGCCGAGTCGTGGCAGAAGGCATAGCCTGGATACATTGAGTGATGCTGGAAACGTCTCCCTGAGATGACTTAGGAGTTTGAGTGCCAGCTCGGCAAACCTGGATTGGGCCAAGCTCATATACGAGGATGTCTTAACATACTATAGGAAAACTGATGCCCTCTTGAATTATGTTTTTTACCCAGAGGCGCAATGGTGTGTTCTGATGTAAATTGTAATGACATTTCTCACCGTAAAGCCCTCTGTGCCATGTATGATTGTATTGTGGAAGCTGTGTATGAGGCCAGTAGACCATACTTTACTTGCTCTAATAAAGCATACAACATCAAGCCAGGTTGGAAAAAGTATGTGTCTGCATATCGTGCAGAAGCTAAGGAGGCATTTAAGGCATGGGTTTTGGTAGGTAGGCCCAGACAGGGGCCTGTCCTAGATTATAAGAAGTTCACCAATGGTAGGTATAAATATGCGGTTCGTTATGTTTGCAAACACAAACAAGTTATGAGAGCAGACTCTATGGCTGAAAAACTACTCTGTAACAATGTCATTGACTTTTGGAAGGAGGTGAGAGCTCTAAACAGGAGCAATACATTGTTACCATGCACTATAGAGGGAGTTTCTGGAGCTGATAATATAGCAGAGTTGTGGAGCCAACATTACTCTGCTTTATTTAACTGTGTTAAAAGTGACCCCTATAAAGTGGATAATGTTGCCAACAGTGATACAGTGGGTATTACAAACAATGAGGTCTATCAAGCAATAACACAGCTATCTGATAGAAAAGCAAGTGGCTTAGATCAAATCACTGCTGAACACCAAGTTTGCGAGCCCAAAGGTTGCAGTTCTTCTTGCCATTTGTTTTACTGGATTTATGACCCATGCACTGTTGCCAGAGTCTATTTTATCAGTTGCTCTCATGCCTGTCATCAAGAATAATTATAGACTAATTACATTAGCCAGTGTGTTATCTAAAGTTCTGGAAAGGATTTTATTAGATCGCTTGTGTATATATTGGAACCACAGACAACCAGTTTGGTTTTAAGGCCAAGCATGGTACTGATTTATGTATCTATGCCTTGGATGTAGTAGTTGAAATGTATAGAAGGCAAAACTCCTCTGTTGTAATCGGCTTTATTGACGCTTCTAAGGCTTTTGATAGATTTAATCACCAAAAACTGTTTTTGAAATTGAGTCAAAGGGGCATGCCTGACAGCATGATAAGAATCCTGGCATCCTATGCCAATCAGAGTATGAAGGTCAAATGGGGTAATAGAGTCTCCGGTGGGGGGGGGTTACTCTCACCAGCCCTATTTAACATGTACATGAATGACCTGTCTGGACAACTAAGAGGCTACAAAACTGGCTGTATGATTGTTAACAACCTAATGAATCATCTTATGTATGGCGATGATCTGGCTATTTTTTCTCCAAGTAGTGCTGGCTTTCAACAGCTGCTGAATATTTGTTCTGATTATGGGGTCAAACATGATGTGCAATACAATGCTAAAAGATTGTTGCCATAACATGTAGAACAAAAGGGGATAAGGACCTCAGTTTTCCAGATTTTTATTTGTCAGGGCAAGTACTGTGTGTTTCTGGAGCACTCCATTACTGATCAAAATGTATGATGACGATGAGATGTATAAACAGCATCGTATGTTATATGCTCAAGCTAATATGTTGGCAAGAAAATTCTACATGTGTTCAGATCATGTTAAGATAAGTCTCTTTAGAGCATATTGCACTCCTCTCTACACTGCTCCCTTGTGGGCCAAGTTTAAAAATGTGAGACTACACAAGCTTCAGGTTGCCTATAATGACTGCATGCGGATCTTGCTTAAAAAAAGCTAGGTGGTGTAGTGCAAGTGACTTGTTTTGTAATGCAAGGGTCAACACTTTCCAGGCTCCATTGAGAAATCTGATGTATAAATTTATCTGTCAACTGGATAATTCTCAGAACACCATTATTATGCTGCCATCAAATCCAAGGCTTAGTGTCGTACGATACCAGTCACTTCTATGGAAACACTGGTATAACTGTCTTTTACAAAAATTGGCAATGACTTTTTTTCTATTTTTATTGTATGTATTGTATTTAGTCTGTGTGTTATAATGGTGTATCTTTGCTAATGGATGAGTTTGACAATAAAGTTGAACTGAACCAATCCTGTGAGTAGCACACCAAAGTACAAGATATGCATTTATCTATAATACTAGGAGACTAGTGGGAGTATTAATTTAGTAAATGTTTGTTTACCTCAGTGACAGTCTGTCCATCAATCTCCACTACAGTAGCAGTTATAGACTGGGGGCTGTTCTCCAGGCTTCCATACTCTCTCTGCAGACAGCGCACGTTCACTGGGTGCAGAAACATCTGCTGACCGTCCTCAGCTGCATGTGCACAAGAGAGTGATACATTACAGTCATATACAGAGAGCTGTTATATGCTATGTACAAAATAATAGTTTCATATGGGCAGACACACACCTTGGTAGAAGTAGTAATATGGGCCATAATGAGAGTTCTGCTGTGGGCCCGTCTCATTCTGACTGGCCTGAGGGTTGTCTTCCACAGGTTTGTCCTCCACTGGTCCTTCAGGAATCTCTTCAGCCACCTCAGGAACATTGTGAGCAGGCATCTCTTCCACCGGCTCCTCGTGGAGGTCCTGAATCTCATCATCAAATGCAGAGGCATACTGTAGGATGGGCTGGGGTAGGACACAATGCGTTAAATCAAATTATGCTCAGTGATATTTACTGCAGTGATCCTCAACTGCTTCTGGACCCAGATTTAACATTTGACAAAGTGGCGACCAAACACAGTGCCAACATTTTTATTTTGGTCCAATTGTTTAATTGGAATGTAATACTACTACCAAGAAATGCATAGATTCTTAGCAATTTGCAAATGTTTTACCCTGACACAGGCGGAAAATTAAACTGACAATTTTTACATTTTATAAAAAACACAAGCTAACATAGCCATAGTGCAAATCAATGGGACTTTTGTGGAATTGCCTTCATTTTGCTCAATGTATCAAAGTTAAATTTGCAATTTATTTATTTTGTGTTCACAACCGCATTAGCACAACTAATTTAGTTTAATCAAACAAAATATGGTCAATTTTTTTCAACAAGATCCTTTTATAATATAGGTTGAGGGATAATGTATTAAGCATTGAAACAATCATAATCATCATAAACTGTAGTAGAGGTGTACTAATGGAAGGAAAGTTGTTTGTACTCACCTTGGAGTTAGTGAAGCTCTTGACTGAAATCACCTCTGGAGAAGAGTGCTCAGTAAGAGACAGTTTTTTCACGTCTACCTCATCAACAGAGCCACCATTCTTACGGCGACACTTCAGACCCTCCTCTCGCTCCTGTGGATTTATGGATTAAATGAAGTTTATATTGTTAGGTTTACAAATTTGCGTGCAATGTTGGGGAGTAACTAACTAAAAGTGACAACTTTGTTGAGTAACATAGCTACTGAACTTAAAGCTTTTTACCAAAGTGTAGCTTCTCCAGTTAGAGCTTTCTTTTTTCCTTCTCAAACGCTACACTGTTTATATATAGTCTCATTGTATGTTTCATTCCAGTTTTATAAAACATGCTCATAAAACATAAAATGTAAATAAAACCTCAGTTTTCTTAGTTTGTACTAAAGATAATCTAATTGAGATTCTTTAAGTTTTGTGCCCTATAACTACTGCTCTGATTTTGTACTTAATTTAATAACCTAGTAGCTTAATAGCACAACTACTTTTTTCCAAAATAGTATCTTAACTGTTTAACTAACATGAATTTTGAGTAGCTTGTAGCCCAGCAAAGTTTCAAAGTTCATTTTCCCATACTGGTTGCATAGTGTGAACGCATGTGTACCTGCAGCTGCAGTAAGGCGCTTTGTATGAAACAGGCCTGTGGGTCGTCTTTCTCTTGGTTGAGTTGGGTTTGCAGAGCCATCCTCTCCTCAGCCAGAAAACCCAAAACCTGCTCCTGAGACGCCAACAGCAGCTTAGAGTAGGAGCTCAAATGCACATCTGCAGCAAATGAAAGAAAACATTGGTCAAATGTGAAATTTAAAAATACACTCAAATGAATACCAGCAAAGATGCTTCTCATATCTGAAATTGTGCATCCTTGTTTCCTTTCCTCATTTCCTAGCTCTGCCTTCTAAGGAAACAAGGAAAGGATGAAAGAAAACAAGGGAGGAATTAAAGCAAGAATTTGTAAAATGGAATGTCTTGCTCACTCACGCGTCACTTCAGAGCACCGTCCCTGCACAGCTGCATTACCTCAGAGCGCTTGCCGTTATGTTGTCGAAACTTGATTCATTTATATTTTTTTTTAATAAAACCTAAATTATTTTACAATTAACGTTTATTTAAACTGCAAAGGACACATTGCGTCAGATGTGAAGGTGGAGGAGAATTTATGCATGCTTCAGGTGCTTCGACCAAAAAGTCTTCCGCAAAGGATCCACCTGTGCTTCCTCGCTTAAGCGTCCTCTGTAACCTTCCTCCGTTGTCGCAGCGCATTTAGAGATTTTAATACGTCCTTTATGATGGCGGACTTTGATCGGTTTCCGAGTCATGGGCTCGAGGATGAAAAAGAGGATGCACATTTTAGAAATAAGAAGCACCCCAGAGTGTCAAAGAAATCCCACCTCCAAAATGTATGGGCTCCTCCACTTTAATCCATTGAGAGCTGGGAAGAGCCACCAGCGATCCTTTCTCTCTCCGCATCAGACGCATGGTGATGACATCACCGGTCACGTACTGACGGGTCTCCATGGCAACCACACTGAAAGATGACAAGGTAGGGTTCATTTACAACATTGAGGTCATAACTTCCTAAAATAACGTCACATGAGTAACAAATAAAATTAGGCAGTCGACATGATATTTTTACTGTCCCTTCATAAAAAGAGACTTAAAAAATAGGGGTCCATTATCTTAAAAATTGACACATCTAAATATGATTCAGAGGAAAAATATAGTAGTTCATTTAAAATTGGCTCCAAAGTTTCCTTGAATAAAAGGGTTTACAAAGCTTAATTTTTACAAACATTATGGTTTATAGATGTGTTGGATAATAAATTGACCAGTAGATCCTACATCAATCAGTGGCCTACGACACAATACAATCCATTAAATCAACCAAAATGAAACATTAGTAAGCATTATAATTAGGTGATTTCAGTACAAACCTCTTGAGGTCAACACTGTGCACGGCCTCATAACAAATGGGGCACTTGGACCAATTCTTCTCACTCAAAGAGAGGTAGTGCAGCATACACGGCCAACAGTAGATGTGGCCGCAGCGTGTCATGTGGGCCGCCACGGGGGGATACAGGCAGATTGGACATGATGGCACCTCATGACTGTAGATGCGCTGTGCCGATGAGACGGATAGAATGTCATGAAGAAACACATTTCGATCTGGTGTATGCAACCGTTTTAAGATGAGTCATTGAAAGTCCCCCTTTTTTTTTTTTTTTTTTTTTTACTGTGCAGTCTGAACTGGGGGGGGGAACAAAGACTCCTCACCACTTGCTGCACATACTCCCAGTCCACCAGAGTGTCTGGATCAGTGAAGTGGGCCTGATAGTCCTGATCATCAATTACCACAAACTGGCAACTGGTGGATAAAACATATACATTTAAGAACCAAACTGACTGCATATATATTACACATTTTGTTAAAAGAAATGTATACTTTAACATCAGTACTACAAAACTACCAGGCCTCATCATGATGCATCACATTATGTCAATCCATTGGCACCGGGAAAGACATTAACCTAAAATATCACTATAATAGTAAAAATTGTACCCACTTGGCCTGTAGGAAAAGCTCTTTGTTGAAGGGCTTGTGTTTGTGACCCCACTTGTTGCGGCGACCCCAGCAGGAATGGCCATCGCCTCCAAAGCCAAAATGGCTTCCTCGTGGCTCAAACGTGAAGTTGAGCAGGTGGTTCAGACTTATCTTTTTGGGTCCAGCAAACTGAGCCGGGCTAAACTCTGCCCGGCGGTTCTCTTCTACCTAATGACAAGAGTTACAGTGCTTAAAGTTAATTCTTGATACAGCAAACAACTATGGGCATGTATTTTTAAAGGAATAGTTGACCCAAAAATGAAAATTCTCTCATTATTCACTTACCCTGATGCCATCCCAAATGTGTATGACTGTCCTTCTTCAGCAGAACACAAATGAAGATTTTTAGAAGATGAGCTCTGTCAGGTCCTTATAATGAAATTACACGGGTGCCAGCACTTTGACGGCCCAAAAGTCATATTTAGGCAGCAATAAAGTAATCCACACGACTAGTCGATCAACGAATGTCTTATGAAGCAAATCAATATGTTTTGTGTAAAAAATAAATCAATAATTAAAACATTATTAACTTTTACAAAGTACTTCCTGCCAGCAGCAGACGCATCACGTAGCTGTCGTGTGACGGAAGCGCATCAGCGAGTTCACCCGAGAATTCAGGAGCAGTGCTTATTTACAACAGAAGAACGAACGTCACGAGAGTGTTCATCCATTTCAAACTGCATCAGAGCCCTGGATGGAAGTGCCGATTTGAAGTTAATAACATTAATTACCGTTTCTTACAGAAACCTATCGATTTGTTTCAGAAGACATTCACTGATCGACTGGAGTAACATGGATTACTTTATTGCTGCCTAAATGTGACTTTTGGACCGTCAAAGTGCTGGCACCTGTGTACTTACATTATAAGGACCTGACAGAGCTCTATTTTCTTCTTAAAATCTTCATTTGTGTACTGCTGAAGAAAGACAGTCATGGGGGCCTGGGTAGCTCAGCGAGTACTGACGCTGACTACCACCCCTGGAGTTGCAAGTTCGAATCCAGGGCGTGCTGAGTGACTCCAGCAAGGTCTCCGAAGCAACCAAATAGGCCCGGTTGCTAGGGAGGGTAAAGTCACATGAGGTAACCTCCTTATGGTCGCAATTAGTGGTTCTCGTGCTCAATGGGGCGCGTGGTAAGTTGTGCGTGGATAGTGGAGAGTAGCATGAGCCTCCACATGCGCAGTCTCCGCGGTGTCATGCACAACGAGCCATGTGATAAGATGCATGGATTGACGGTCTCAGAAGCGGAGGCAACTGAGACTTGTCCTCCACCACCCGGATTGGGGTGAGTAACCGTGCCACCGCGAGGACCTACTAAGTAGTGGAAATTGGGCATTCCAAATTGGTCGAAAAGTAACTTAAAAATACATTTAAAAACAATAAGACATCTGGGATGGTATCAGGATAAAGAGAATAATGAGAGAATTTAAATTTTGGGGTGAACTATTCCTTTAATTAGTTTAAAATATGGAAACATAAAAAATAGCCATTTATGGAAAAACAAATGAATCATTTTGCTCAAATCGATTTATAAACAAACCTCTTCTCTTCTCCCACCACCAGCGAGTCCATACTGTCGACCCCCACCGCCACCTCTCTGAGGGGGTCTCTTGTCAAAATTCTTGCTTTTGTGTGGCTGGGAACGCCGTGGGCCTGGACAGCTCTCAGCCTTGGGAAAAGTGGGCTCACGCTTGCGGCTATAGCGCTTTGAGCCCCCATTATTCTTGCCATCTAAACAAGAGGAAAAAAGACTTGTCAATATGCATAAAATCTATAGCACATCGTTTTACTTGTCAACATAAAATAGATGCAGGCCTAGTTCCCAAGATGGTTGAGGGAGAACCCTGTTTATTACAATTAATATTGTTAATAAAATGTTATTGAACTAAACAATAATAGTCGAGAATTTTATTTTTGTTGTCCCTCCTTAAGGTAAAATATGATCTGACATGTGACTCAAGTTGTTACGCATGAACTGTGAATGTTGTTAGCATTCATGCTCATGCCAATTTTCTTTTTTTTTTTTTTTGAGAAGCACTTTCACAATTTTGCCATAATTTGCACAGGCCAAACTTAAATCAGTCACATGTTTTACTTTGAAGTATTTCAGGGAGGACCACATGATAAAGAGCAAGGGGTGTAAACACAGCTTATCAACCAGAAGCAGAGACTCCATATGGTTCATGGGCCTACATCAAAACATTATTCATCAAAACTACACCGATTAGACACAACATTAAAACCACCTGCCTAATATCGTGTAGGTCCCCCTCGTGCCACCAAAACAGCGCCAACCCGCATCTCAGAATAGCCTCAGAATTATATTCTTCTCACCACAATTGTACAGAGCGGTTATCGGAGTTAACGTAGACTTTGTCAGTTCGAACAAGTCTGGCCATTCTCTGTTGACCTCTCTCATCAACAAGGTGTTTCTATCCACAGAACTGCTGCTCACTTGATGTTTTTTGTTTTTGGCACCATTAGGAGTAAATTCTAGAGACTGTTGTGTGTGGAAAATTCCAGGAGATCTGCAGTTACAAAAATACTCAAACCAGCCTGTCAGGCACCAACAAACATCCATGCGATTATCTAATCAGCCAATCATGTGGCAGCAGTGCAGTGCATAAAATCATGCATATACAGGTCAGGAGCTTCAGTTAATGTTCATGTCAACCATCAGAATGAGGGAAAAAAATTGATCTCAGTGATTTGGACCGTTTCATGTTTGTTGGTGCCAGATGCGCTGGTTTGAGTATTTCTGTAACTGCTGATCTCCTGGGATTTTCACATACAACAGTCTCTAGAGTTTACTCAGAATGGTGCCAAAAACAAAAAACATCCAGTGAGCGGCAGTTCTGTGGATGGAAACACCTTGTTGATGAGAGAGGTCAACAGAGAATGGCCAGACTGGTTCGAACTGATAAAGTCTACGGTAACTCAGATAACCACTCTGTACAATTGTGGTGAGAAGAATATAATCTCAGAACGCTATTCTGAGATGCGAGTTGGTGCTGTTTTGGCGGCACGAGGGGGGCCTACACAACATTAGGCAGGTGGTTTTAATGTTGTGGCTGATCGGTGTAAAACAAGGGCGATATAGTACACAATTTAAGCGGTTATCTACAATGATATTACGCTTATATGTTCATAGCTTTCTTAGGCCCCTCCAAAAGCAACATGGCATTAAACTACTAATTTCTTTTTTTTTTTTATCTAGTCACATGGCAGCCTGCTGACAAGAATAGATCCTGACCATGATTCTGATACATATATGTGCTAAAACAAAAATGGGAGCAGGGAAACAAATGTATTCCTTTTGGAAATCAATAAAGATTTAGGGGAATTCAGTTTTATTTACTATCGGTCTACCTATATAGAAAGTTGACACACCAGCCAAGTTTTGATATTAGAAATGGGTTGTAAAGTTGTAAGTCCAGTCAGGCCAAGAGGGAAATGTGGAATGGGCCTAAAAGGTTTAATCTGACATTAATGACAATATTAGGCTAATAGTTGAATATGTATTTTGTATATATGTTATTTTGAGTTGATTGCGATTTAATACTGGTATTGTTCGATTTTCCACATTAATAATGCACGTAGCAGGCCAAACAAACTAGCTGGAGCAGTGTCATATCAGCAGACACAAACAAAACTACGCCATAACAATGACATATTTTCTCCTAGCACGGGGCAGCTCAAATTTGACCATAACAAGCGTGTGTTTGTGTCCATAAGGTGCTGATCATGTACCTGTTTTTGTTTTAGAGTCCGCAGGAGTCGGGCCTGTCGAGCCGGAGCGGGGCGGGATCTTCGTATTGCTACTGCTGTTGTTGGTATTTGGATTTTTCTCCATGTTGAGGCCGAACTGTGGGAAGAGAGCCTCCGAGCTCTCTAGCATTAAACGGGGCAAAAGGGAATAACAACGGGTTGTTGCAAACGCGGGTCAGGCGACAGAGGCCCTTATTCATTTCTGTCAAACGCGGAGACCCCATTACGGCGACATCTTGACCACAAACAACCCGAGAGAAAAACAAGAGACACAATCCGAATGTCTCAGTAAAAGAACTTGTGCTAACACACACACAAAAAAAAACAGTTGCCCAAAAAACGGGGCCTCGCCCCTTGAAAAGCGTAGTTTTTCCTTAGCGTGGGAAGTGTAGCGCCCCACAAGGCATTAACCGCTCTCCAAAAGTGGAAAACGGATGATTTAATGGGTTTTCACCCAAATTATACTCGCGCAAAATAAAGTCACACTTACGGCGACGGGTCGCCAATTCGGGAACCCTAAACACCCGGATGTGGGTTATAAGGCTCGCAGGGCATACAAAGTGCGCATGCGTGGATATAACGATTTCTGATTGGTGTATTTCACTGCGCGTTGTGTTGTAATGTATGTGGAAGTCATGATCTTCTGGCAAAGGACGTGTTTCTGATCTTTTTTTTTTTTTTTTTTTTTTTTTTTTGAATAATAATGATAAAGTAAAAAACGTTCATTGATATCATGCCTTTGACTAATATCGTGCGTTTTATTAAGCTGACCGAATAAGAACTATAAACACCAATGGAGTCAGTACAAAAGTTTTCAAACAACATAAACACTTTCGTGATAAACATTTAATCTGTACATGGTAAGAGTATATATTAGCAGTAATGTATCACACTACACTGCGTGTTTTATTTTGTGATGTGAACAGATAGAAGCAGCAATAGTTTTAGTCAGTACAAGTGTTCAACAACAACAACAACAAAAAAACACCTGTACAAAACGGCCAGAGTACATATATTAGCAGTAATGTATCAGAATATACTAGATTTACAAATTACTTTCAGAACCAACTGAATAATGTTCAGAAACGAAATACAATACATTTTGCTTTCATTATCAAAATTGTATCCATATTAACCATTTACTTAAAGGGATAGTTCACCCAAAAATGAAAATTCTGTCATCATTTACTCACCACCTTCCTGTTTGACTTTTTCTGTGGAACATTAAAGGATGCCGAATGCTTGCTTCTATCACCATTCAATTTCATTGTATGAAAAAAGTTGCAATGAAAGTCAATAGTGACATTCAGCCATTTTATGTGTGTCACGGAAGAAAGTCATATGGGTTTGAGTAAATGACAATAAAATAAAATCTTGGGGTGAACTGTAACATTTAAAAAGATCAGTGATCTTTTTAAGTGATCTCACTGATCACTTCATGGTTACATGATGCTTTCAAGACTTCAAGATGTCACCATCTTCATCTATAAATCAGGCACAAAGTTTGTTTAGGTTAGGGTCCCTTCATCATCATTATCATCACTCCCTTCTTCATCAGCTTTTCCCCCTCTGACAGTACTCAGGGAACAACTCAGGATTGCTCTCCTAACCTCTAGTCTTTCATCTATGTTAGAGAGAGAAAGAGAGAACCATCAGTAGTTATATGTTTTATAATAACCATACAAGCACCACCTGACGAGTTGCCCTGTAACCCTATTATAATTCTACATACATCAGTAATTATAAATAGAACATGGAAATAACATGTATTCTTTGACAATTTCAGTATTTGACATGTCCAGAACTGTACAGCTTACCACCTGGGGGTACTGTTTTCCAAGAAGAAATACTGTGCATTGCTTTTGCTTATAAATAAGGGTCGACTGTAATGGAACAGATAAGCAGAAAGGCAGGAAAACAGAATTTACCATCTGTTTTTTTTTTTTTTTTTTTTTGTACTGAGCAAGAAACTTCTGACATGTTCTAATTGTTCCTGTGGACATGGACAAGAAAGGACATAGACGCTGTATGAAAAAAGATAGTGAGTGGGGTTCAATGTACTCTTAAGCAGCCACCTCAAAGTCTAACACATAAAATGTTCAGTGAATGTACCGGTACTACTCTAGCCTGCAATAGCATTCACCCAAGGTCAACTGGACTTTATCTTTCTATATACAGCTGTTGATGCATTACTTTTAATGTTGCAGCAATATAAGCAGTCTAAAATGTGCAAACAGTCCAGCCAGAAGTTCTGAAAGGGATAGTTCACCCAAAAATGAAAATTCTCTCATCATTTACTCACCCTCATGACATCTCAGATGTGTATGACTTTATTTCTTCTGCAGAACACAAATGAAGATTTTTAGAAATGTACCTTTAGTAAGGCCTGGGTAGCTCAGCGAGTAAAGACGCTGACTACCACACCTGGAGTCGCAAGTTTGAATCCAGGGCATGATGAGTGACTCCAGTCAGGCTTCCTAAGCAACCAATTGCCCAGTTGCTAGGGAGTGTAGAGTCACGTTGGGTTAACCTCCTCATGGTCGCTATAATGTGGTTCTCGCTCTCAGTGGGGCGCGTGGTGAGTTGTGTGTGGATGCCACAGAGAATAGCGTGAAGCCTCCACACACACTAGGTCTCCACAGTAACGCACTCAACAAGCCACGGTCTCAGACACAGAGGCAACTGAGACTCATCCTCCGCCACCCGGATTGAGGCGTGTCACTACACCACCATGAGGACCTAGAGCGCACTGGGAATTGGGCATACCAAATTAGGGAGAAATTGGAATTACTTCCAAAAAAAAAAGTATCTTTAGCTACATCTATAATATCTGGAGCTTTACTATAAATTCTCCATGTCCAGTAGGGGGTAATATGCACAAAGAATGCAAATCTCCAAAAACAAAAGAAGAATATGAAATTGTAAAAGTGGAGATTTATAGTAAAAAAAAAAGGACTTAAATATTTATTTGTTTCTCACCCACACCTATAATATATCGCTTCTGAAGATATGGATTTAGCCACTGGAGTCATATGTATTACTTCTAAGCTGCTTTTTTTATGCTTTTTGGACCTTCATAGTTTTGGCCACCATTCACTTGCATTGTATGGACCTACAGAGCTGAGATATTCATCTACAAATCTCCGTTTGTTTTCAGCACAAGAAAGTAAGTCATACACATCTGGGATAGCATGAGGGTGAGTAAACGATGAGAGAATTTTCATTTTAGGGTGAACTATCCCTTGAAGTTGGACCAGTATTTCATCCACATCTCTCTTACCTCCTACATGTAAGCAGCATGGCACCTTCGGGCCTCAATGTAGGTGATGAAAGGAAGAGCAGCATTGTGCCAGCACTGTTGACTGAAAGAGGGCGCTAGATAACAGTTTAAATTTAGCTGACTTAAAGGAATATTCCGGGTTCAATACAAGTTAAACTCAATCTACAGCATTTGTGGCATAATGTTGATTACCACAACAAATAATTTATACTCGTTAGACTAAAATTCTTAAAATAAATAAATAAATAAAAAGCTAAAATCTGGGTTCCAATGAGGCATTTACAATGGAAGTGAATGGGACCGATCCATCAACATTAAAATATTCACTGTTTCAAAAGTATTGCCACAAAATGTAAACGATATGCTTGTAAAATTTTAGTGTGATACAATTGCTTGCGAACCTTTTCTGTGTAAAGTTATATCCATTTACAACTACGTAGCCATAACGACATTCACCATAAACACTAAAACCCTAAAACGACCGTAAAAACGATGATTTAAACAACTTTACAGCTCAAATAAAACACGAGTTTTAACAGAAGAATTAATGTAAGGGCTTTTATAAAATTATAAGCTTCACATTTCTGCGTTTAAACCCTCCAAAAATTTGCCCCCATTCACTTCCATTGTAAATGCCTCACTGTAACCCTCTGATGTTTGCTTTTTTCCAAGAAATGGAGGGACTAGTCGACATTTGTATATGTTATGTGTGTGTGTATATATATATATATATATATATATATATATATATATATATATATATATATATATATATATATATATATATTAGTAATCAACATTATGCCACAAATGCTGTCGATTAAGCTTAACTAGTATTGAACCCGGAATATTCCTTTAATGAAAGAGTAAATGAACATTTTTTTTTTTTTATCATTGTAAAATACACAGTAATTATTTAAGAATGACGATACCTCATTATTATTAGTAAGAATTCAAACAAAATCGGCCATAAAATTATGCATCAAACATTACCCATGAAATTGACATATGTATTGTATTATTCTATAACTTTTTGTTACAGAAATACTATTACACTGCTCAGTGCTCAGTTTTATAAGTCCCTGGAAAGTTACCAAGAAGCGCACAAAGCAACATTAATGTCCCTGTGGTACAGAAGTTGTGCCAGTGATTCCCCGCCTTCCATTGGCACTGACCTTGTGTTCCAAACGGGATAAATCAGTCTGCGAAGGGCACGTTGAAGCGATTTTCCAGCATGGCTATCATGATTGTTCTCCTTTCGAACAGAATTTCCAATAAAATTTTTCTTAAAAGGTGAGTTCCGAATAAACGTTATTTTTAAGCCCTACACCTTTCAGCCTTCCAAAGCTCTCACATTGGATGGTAAAGTCTTCGAAGGGAATAGGGCGTAGGGATGATCACTTTTGAATGGAACGCACCCTGGATGTCAAAGATGGTGAAGGTGGGTGTGTGCGCGCGTGATCTCAGATCTGTGCAGAGCGAAGCGTGAGTTGCTTCAAAGTTGCGCGTCATAACATACACAACTCTGCATGGCACCACCCTAAAATCATGGAATCGTAAACCTGTATTCTTGTGGATTCAGGCTGACAATACCAGGCTGAGGATACAGGTGCATTCAGACTCACCAAATCGTATCATCAGGTGGAAGACGTCCAAAAAAACGGACTTTCACAAGTCAAATGAAAAATGTGGATCTACGCAAGTATTTTCACATATGTGCTTCTTTTGGCGAAGGATGCAATAGCTATTAATAAGGTAAGATGTTTGGATATGTTTAAAAATATATGTATTTCAGGAGGGTGATCATTGCGTGCGGGTGCATTTAGCTTAATTTTACGCACAGATTATGCACATCACAGATGTGCAATAAACATGATTATTTTGAGATTTCATTTAATTTGGTTCGGATTGGTTTGAACAAGTGCATTTAGTAGCTGATTTATAGCCTACTAGATTGTTTTGTTTTCAATACTGGAATGCAATTTGCCTGTTTGCGCATGATGATTTTTTGGCATAGTTTAATGTTGCACATTAAAATTCGAACCAAATTAAAAAAGAACAAACCAAAAAATCTTGATTTTGTGAGAGTACTGGGTGGAAGTGCCTGTATTTGTAGCATTCGTGAGATTTGGAAATTAAGTTCATGTGGGGATTGTGAAATGTAATCAGCGTTTATGAAATGTGAACTTCATGAGGATAAACTCTCTTATTAAAGGATCTAGGAACATGAAACCAGATTTAAATTATTTTGTTTATGGTCTTGTAAAGTATGTTTATTTTTCTTTCCCACAGCATTTTAATTAGTGGTTTATACACAAATTATACACAAAATTAATTAGAAGGTCTATTCATAAAGACACAATAAGATAAATATTATGTGGCTGATGATAAGAGTAAAGAAATACTGGACAAAAAAATCTCATATGAGACCAGTTCGGGTTTTCATGAGGTTTCAGTGACAGATTATTCTTAATAAGTAAAATAAAAAATAACATTTAATAATTCAACTTCCTCAAACAATCCCCCCAGGAGGACAATGCAGCATATTTTGGCACAAATGCCCTGGCCTAAATTACTCCTGGCACTGCCAGAACATTCCCAGCTTGAATCCTAGAGATGGCATGGGAGTATAATTTAACTGGCATTGAAGACCCTTGACCTTACTCCAAATCCAGTCTAGCTCATTTGGGCTAACAAAGTGAGAGCCAACAACAAAATTAAGAAAGCAGAATACTTTAATGGTTTGCAGCCAAAAAAAAAAAAAAAAAAAAAAGGCACAATACACTTTTTAAACCTTACTCAATTGTTATAATTGAAAAAGTAACTGAAGTTAAGAGCCCTGTCAATGCTCAATGCACTCATTTCCCCTAACTTCTTTGTGCATTCATTTAGGTCTGATATCCCTTCTCCTTTTTAGAGTTAGATGATTAGCAATGTCAGGTAGGGGAGAGTAAAAATATATATTTCCTGATGCATTGCAATCTTCATTTGAACAATCTTGAAATTGATTCTTAAATCCTAAGATCGATCTTTTACTCTATGCACAACCCTCCACTAAAATGAGAGGAAATCACTCACATTTGCAATCAAATTCCGCTAATGTGACTAAAATGTATATATTTAGCCACTGGCTGGTAAATGTTTAGATTTCACTCACCAGTGATTGTGTAGTATAGTGGTGAAGTACTCAGCAGTGAGATCCTTTCACTGTGTGTTGAGAGTAAAAGTTGTTCCGTATAATGTGTGTCCAAAGACGAGATCCACGCAACCCATTTGTCATTGAATAACAACAAATACAACAAAAAATAAACATTTAATCCTGATCATGCATGGCACAAATGAGATAAAGCCATTCTAGTCCTTTCTCATTAACATGCGCTCATTTACAGATGCTCTTTACAGAAATGCCAGTTTTGTTAAAGAGACAGTACCTCTTTTAATGTTCAACAAATCAATGTAAATACTTGTAAACAGGGTTGGGAGGGTTGCTTTTAAAAATTATTCCACTACAGATTACATAATACATGCTGTAAAATGTAATTTGTGACATATTCCGTTAGATTACTCAAGGTCAGTAACGTATTCTAAATACTTTGGATCACTTCAACACTGGAAGATTTTTTCACTTGTTTTGACTATAAACAAGTTAATAACAAGTGAAAAAAATCTGCCAGTACATTAAGACAAAATACACTTATATTACAAAATACATACTCTGAAAAAGGCCAACATATCTTATGCAGTGTTGCTTCTAAAACAAGATAAATCAAATTGATCTTGTTTTAGGGATTTTTAGATATTTTTACAGAGAAACAAAACAAAAATTCTAATCAATAATACGATTTTTGTCCTAATATCAAAGGTCTTTCTAGAGAAAGAAAAATTATGATCTAACGTGGATTTTCTTAATAGAAAATATATGATTGTGCCTGGTAACAGGTGAATGTAAAATGACCAGATACAGCATTTTACCTTAGCATAAAGCTACATGTTCACACAACAATTTACACAAGGTTTATTTCTATTTCGGCTGCTCCAAACTTACTTCAAACTTACTTCTCTGTCTGCTCGTATGAATGTAACACATCATAAGAATGTGTTTCACTGCTGTTTAAGTGCACTTTGGATTGCATCATTTATATGTATAAATGTTTTCCATCTGAAAGGATTAAATATCAAATGGAACAAATGACAATAAAATGCAAATAATCTCTTCAGTAATCAAAATACTTTTTGAAATGTAACTGTATTCTAATTACCAATTATTTCAATTGTAACTGTAGTGGAGTACAGTTACTTATAGTTTGTATTTTAAATACGTATTCCTGTTACATGTATTCTGTTACTCCCCAAACTTGCTTGTAAATAATACAAATTATGCAATTATACAATAAACATGTAACATAAAATAATAAATTAAATATATCTTATTTATTGATTGAATACATGGATTTGTTCATTTTTAAATAGCCAAAATGTGACCAAAACATTAAAATATTCACTGTTTCAAAAGTATTGCAAACAATATGCTTGTAAAATTTTAGTGTGATACAATTGCTTGCGAACCTTTTCTGTGTAAAGTTATATCCATTTACAACTACGTAGCCATAACGACATTCACCATAAACACTAAAACCCTAAAACGACCGTAAAAACAATGATTTAAACAACTTTACAGCTCAAATAAAACACGAGTTTTAACAGAAGAATTAATGTAAGGGCTTTTATAAAATTATAAGCTTCACATTTCTGCGTTTAAACCCTCCAAAAATTGGCCCCCATTCACTTCCATTGTAAATGCCTCACTGTAACCCCGATTTTTACTTTTTTCAAGAAAAAGAGGGACAACGTTATTCCACAAATGCTGTCGATTGAGCTTAACTGGTATTAAACCCAGAATATTCCTTTAATGAAAGAGGTTGTGTTCGACTGCCCATGTTAGAAGGTCCCCTGTATAATTAAAAGCATTAGCTGGGAGAGAATTTATTTCATACTGTATGTAAGCTAAAGGAACATTATAACTGAAATTTATCCATTTGAATATCAAATCGAATCGAAATTGGAAACGAATCAGGAAATCTTTATAAATACCCAGCCCTAATATCAAGCTGTGCTAACTGATGCTGCTGATTTAACCAGAGACAGATTTCCCTCAGTAAAGTTTTTGGACAGGCAGCAAGACAGAAAACCATGACATTTGTTCCAAAACTAACTCCCTGATTGGGTGTGTGAGTGTGTTTTGGGCTTGGTGCCAAGTTTAGTAACTGGAGTAGAGTTCTGCTGGGGTTAAAAACAATGTCTGCTTACACAGCTGTAGCACTTAAGAGCACCCTCTCTGTCCCACAGAAATATGCCCTACCCTCTTATGGCTGGGTGTGTGTGTGTGTGTGTGTGTGTGTGTGGGCGGGTTTGGGTGGTTTACATGGACATTTTTTTAGGTTACAAACTGGTAATTACAAGGGTATTATGCTATAAATATGGTTTATGAGGACATTTCTAGTGTCCCCATAAATTAAATCGCTTAAAAAACATACGAAACGATGTTTTATTGAAAATGTAAAAATACAGAAAGTTTTTTGTGAGGGTTAGGGTTAGGGGATAGAATCTATAGTTCGTACAGTATAAAAATCATTATGTCTATGGAGAGTCCTCATAAGGATAGCCACACCAACGTGTGTGTGTGTGTGTGTGTGTGTATATGTGTGAGAGCGAGAGACTTGTCTCATTGTAACTGATAGTCACTGACTTGATAACCCTAACTAATTGTGTTGTTGTGAAAGTCTTTGTTGTTAGTTTAATATGTGAAGAGGTGAGAAAGTTACAAAAAGTATAGTTAGAGTTGTGAAAACAAAACCCTATTACTAATGTGGGATAATTAGCTAAAAATCATTTGAAAACTAAATTGATTTTTTTTTTTTTTTAAATCTCCCAGACCAATATATTTGTTTTTAGGCATTTGTGTTGCATATTAAAAACAATGATCACATGATTAAATCTGCAATGGCTGTATATATATATAATATTATCAGCACTACTTGATCAAAAGTCAAGGTAGGTCTTGGAAATAGATGCAAGACAGTGGAGGTATTTTGGATGGGGTGTGTAAACTATCCCAAAGTACCCATGAGTGATCACAAGAAGAGCGGAGAGAATAAGAAAGATTGAGGGATGTACTGACATTGGGTTGAGAACAAGGACAGAGAAAGGTTAGCTGGAGTGTTTTGTTAATATCAGACATTATTGGTTGTAGTTGCTTTGGGCATTACCTCACACACTGCCAATCAAGACTGAAACAGTTCCTGTTTATAAAACAGTTATAACACTTCTAACATATGATTTATAGTCTGAATAACAAGGAACATCTGTGTCCCATATAAAGCATCACAACTTTGACCAAACAGTCACGGTAATGATGGCCATCATAGCTGCTGTCCAAAACTTTAAGGGCAATCACATTTTTATCCAGACCAGACATTGAGCCTCAAAAAGCCACATCAGTGCCAATATTATTTTATATAGAGACTTACATAAGAGTTGATCCTTGACCTTGCTATATATAGGGAATGAACAGGAAATACATTGATTATGTGGTGGGAAAAATCTGGCCCTTTGGTGGCTCATGTATTGGCAACTACTGACCATTCAGCACTATTATAACCTTTGGTATACCATAGCAGATGATGTTTAGTTAATGTTTATTTGCCAGCATGAACCTGGGCCATTTGCAGCTGCTTTGGGTATAATTTTGGGGTTTCTCAACATTAGTTTTCAAGTACTCTGCTGTCAAATAAAAAAATATTACATATTATATTACATTATATTACATATTTTTTTGCATCCATTTTGAAAAGATGGCTTTATAGCTATCAAATCACTGATGTGTGGTATCATTATGTTAGATATAACATGATCTTGTGGGATATCAATGCATTGGTTCAGAATTTTTATGCCCCTTGATTTTGCCCCGCTGTGGCGAATTTCTGATAAGCACAACCATTTTGATTTCCGGCAAGCAAGCTACTTCAATTGCAAAGGAGAATGTGACCCCCCCGCCCCCCCCCCCCCCCCCCCCCACACACACACACACAACTGTTTTGGTCTCAGTAGTGTTAGGGTTTGGTTTAGGTTTAGGGTTAGGAGTATTGTAGGGCTGGGTATTGATAAAGATTTTTCTATTCGATTCCAGTTCACAAGCTCTCGATTCGATTTTGATTTGATTCTACAGTATATCGATTTATATGGGTATATTTCAGTTTTAATGTTCCTTTTGCCTACATATGAAACAAATTCTCTCCCAGCTAATGCTGTTGATTATACAGGGGATCTAACTAGGTGCATAACAAAAATATTCCAACCTTTTTTACTTACGACAATTTTGCTCGCTTTTGGCGCCCCCCGCTGGACATTTCACTGGGAAACTGCAGCAAAATGTATAATGAAGTACCTAAACTTTTTTGCAAAAATGTCGCCATGGTCACCCAATGTTCATGAGATCAGGCTGTTATATTTAGTACAAAAGCACTGGACGCTTTACTGTTTGTGTCACTCCGCTTGTATGTGTTTGCAGCATTCTAAAAAGGCTTTCAGTAAGAGCATTGCTCTATGACACACAACGGGTGATCCTGCTTTGGCTTTGAAACCGTTTTGATTTGCAGAGCAAAAAATAGACAAAATAACTGGCCGCATTGTGTCTGAAATGTACGTTTCTCAATATCATATAACTGTGGTTTATAGAACTGTTGTCTAAAATAATTTTATGCTTTTGTGCTGAATTTTAGCATAGCATTCTTGCTCATGCATTGATAATTGAAGAAATCATAGTATCTGAGATACTGAGTTTCATTTTGTTTTGGGTGAACCATCTGTTTGACATCTTCAGCCAAAACGTCTCACTGTCATCTCTTGGCTATGGTGAGAAGACAAAGAGATTGAGGTTGAGAGAGTGCTGTGACACATAAACAAGCTCAGCTGGAATGTGGATGTGTGTCCCCAAAATCAACACGTTTACTAAGCTAGATTTGGGCTAATTGACATGTCTGTCCTAATGGCATGTGTGTGTGTCCAGTTGAAACAGAGTAATGGAGAGGTCTAGCTGTGTCTTCAGATCTAGATCCATTACTTTGTCTTTGTCTAAATGTGATGACTACAATTGATTCGCTTAAAGAGTTCACCCAAAAATTAAAATTCTGTCATCATTTAGCATTATGTTGTTCTAAACCCCATATGACTTTCTTTCTCCCATGGAACACAAAAGGAGATGTGAGACAGAATGTTAGCCTCAGTCACATTTACTTTCATTGGATATATATTTAATTTTAACACAATTGGTCTGTTTTGTTAACACTGATATGTCTTGTTAGGAAAAGTGCTTAAGTTGATGTATTATTTGTTTCCCTCTAGATTGTAATATTTTGTCTTGCAGATTTCTGAAGGCACACTTGATATGAACTGTGCACATCAAAGAGATTAATCTTTGAAATTTCAGAATGCTCTACACAGTTTCTCATGTTGTTTTTAGTGTGGGATGGGATCATCTTGAAATTCTAGCCAGAAACTTACTTTAGTGTCATTTCAAAGCCTTAGATTAAAAAAAGAAGAGTTTTCCATTGACAAGACCTCAGTGAAAGAGAGAACTGACTCATAACATACTTCACCAGGCATTAGGTTATTGGGGTTTCAGGAAAGCAGCCAATGTTGACAACTGCTGCTGCCAACTATTTTTGGAAGAACAATTATCTTATCTTAGCATAGCAGCCCATTCCCTTTTTGGTCATTTGTGAGGTATACTGGTACAGTAAGGCCAAATGTCAGTATAACAGGTTTAGATAACAAATGCATTTGTTTGCATGACTTCTAACCATTGGAATGCCATTTGTTTAACCGATAAGACCTAAAACTGAAATGTGTAATTTCTGTGCCATTCGCGTCACCAACCGGAATTGCATGTTATCAAACAAGTTTCCCAACCACTCACTATATCTGCCTTTGGTTGACAAAACAGAGAGTCTCACACTAAATTCACACCATTGGTTGAGTCAATGGTGCTATGTTGAGCAGGGGTACGTTTTCCAAAAGCATCGTTTGCCAACTATGGTCGCAAGTTCCATCGTTACCAACATTATTAAACCAAAACCGTAGTTCCAACGAACATTCATGCAAACATCATTGCAAAGATGTGTGGTTGGAACTACAGCTCTCCACCTGTAGAGAAAGAAGCATAGCTCCTTTTTATTTTGCTGTGATGACATCATTTGACTTCGCCATGGCTTCTATATATTTATTCCATATATATCTTACATTCTTCCAAGACTTTGACCACATTTACATGCACTTCAGAAAGCAGCTTACTCTGGAGTTTTGCAGAAAGGGCTGTTCTGAAATGCCATGTATACTTGAATATTGCCATTTAAGGGATTAAAAGCTGTTAAGAGAAAGTGCTTTAAAACAGTTTCTGTCATAGATAATGGCTTCTGTGTCTATGTCAACACAAGTGAAGTTCTCATATGGTTTTGAAGAGTGTGCATGTGCGTATGTGCTCAAATGCATCGGGAAAATCCCGAAGTCTGATGTAGCGGTAAAACCCACCATAGCAGCACAATGCATCTGTTTTATTGCACAGTGCATGCCGCTTTCGTGTCTTCAGCAGCTTTTTCTTGCATTTAACGCATTATGGTGAACATGTAAATAAGCTATTTAAATTTGATATATATTTAATCTCCACAGAAATTATTACTCCACCCCCTGCGTAATTATTAATAATTAATTGTTGAACCAACGTGGTTCGAACGATGGATGTGTGACATAGTTACTACGGTTTCGGGAAACAGACTAGCTAGTTAATTTGTCCAACGATGCATAGTACTATGGTGGTTATGGGAAACGCACCCCAGGTTGGGATGCTTAAACAAACAGAGCAATGTTTGATAGCGCCACAGTGTTTAGGGTTTCCTGTGGAATTAACCTCCAAATGGCTTAATTATAGTCGACCGCATATTAAGCTTGAAAATGGTATTGTAACATTGCAAAAAAATAAATGCATGCAAAGCCTATAAATCTATTTGATAAGAATAGATGTTTAAATTTCTGCTGCTTATCTATGATTCATTTTGTCATGGTCATTTTGCATCTTTGAATTCAAGATTGCACTTAAAGACTCACCCTCATTAAATGGTGCACCAATAGATATATTGCATATATGCATGTTTTAGGAAATCATTCTGAATGAAGTTCTCTGGAGTATACAAAGAACTGAGTATGCGCTAATGTGTGATGCAGACACCAAAATGACCATAACACACACTCTTTCATTCCAGTTTACAAGGGGTCTTATTGTCAAAGCCCACTAGGCCATAGGCTGTGAGTGTGTGATTATGTTTGCAAGTGTTATAGCACTTTTCACCTAATTAACTTATTTAAACAATTGGAACCATTCTGTGGTATTTTCAACAGAGAATGCAATTTGCAAAGTTTAGCAGAAAACTGACAGACTAAATCTAAATTAGTCCCTAAATCTGACTTGCCTATTAGTCTAAGCGTACACAAAAGAACAGCATGGCTTTATTAAATCTTTTCACTTCAAGCTGACAGTAGCCCCATTTTTTATGGCACCCTCTGTGCATTAATCCATGGTTGTCATGGAACTACATGATTAGCCTAAAGTAGCCTCCTGAAGGATTTAAAATCTAACCCCTTTTAATAAGAGTTTTTGACCTGTCAATCCAGTTTATATATAATTAACTTATTGGCTTGACATTTGAACTGCAGACACTTTTTTGGTCTGGTATTAAGATTTCTTGCCTATACAAAATATAAAGTGATAGCATCATTTCTCAAAATGTAAATAACAACAGATTGCATTTATCCAAAGCGTCCTTTATTGCATATGCATTTATACAATGTGACCTGCAGTGCAAGGTATGCATGTTTTTAGTAAGTGTGTTCTCTGGGAACCTAACCATGACTTTGGCATTGCTAGCACCATGCTCTTCCAGTTACAGGAACAGTAGCTATGACCATAAAGACGTGCGTTCACTGAGTGTACTACGTGGCAGTTGCGAGATCAGACAAATGGATGTCTCAAAGAGCACCGAGACAGATAACTGGTTCTTAAAATGGAGAATTTCTGCAGTGTTGAATTCTTTCACTGCCTGTAAGCAGTTCCACATGTGCCGTGGCAGGGCCTTTATAGAGATCTCTAAATCTCAGAAAAGATAGATGACATCTCTTTGGGAAAACAGTCTGAGGACTGCACAAGGACTGCTGTTGTCGATCAAATGCTGTAGGTTATGTTGTCCAAGTTAAATTTATGCAGAGTTATTGCCTCTATTCACCAGGGTTGGGAAAAATTCAGAATATTTTAACTGGTTCCCCTTTAACTGTTTAATTTGGAACTGTAATTGAATTGGCCACACCCCGTGGCCATCAAGGAAATGACACAACAAAACTGTCCATGAGGGCCTAAGATTGTATAGATAATGGTCTTCAGTATACTACATTGGCAAGTTGTTTTGGTAGTCTAATTGAGAATAAAGCAGCAGATCTGTGCATCATTACTTTTTCCTTAATCTGATGCCGTCATTTCACATTGGTCTGTTCTGTGAGTTTTGCTCCTGTGGCTCCACATATTCTTTGAGCTTACCGCTACTGTTCATGGAGCACAGTTTATTTGTGCTGTCAGTGTCAGGCAGGTATTACAAAAGCAAAGATCTCTTCAGCTTTGAAGCACATATGGCAGACAACACGAAGACCATAGCACCATATATGGGCAACCTCCATATTTAACAACACCTGGCTTTTATGAAGCTCGTATCAGTCCAATTATTGCTTTACGACAAAAGTGCATCTTTGTAAATAATATTCACATGTAGCTTATTGGAAGCAGAGAGAACATCATGAAAGGTCATAATAGAGAAAATGAGAAACATTACATTACAGCCTACATAGGCAGCCGCCTTCTGAAGCCCAAAGGATACTTCGGTTTTGATGTGAACGCTTAGCATCTGCGTACAGTCAAACGTGAGCCTGTCAAAGTATACCTCATTTGACTGTTCGCACATACACAGGCCATTGGTGCATGCATGTTCTGACTGCTATGAGATACTGGACTATTTCTCTTCAGGAGTTTAGACCCATAAAGGTGTCTTTATATTTCTTCAGACTCGAGTTATACAAATGCAGGTATCTCCTGATCAGAGGTAGGTAGAGTAGCCAAAAACATAACTCAAGCAAAAGTAAAATTACTTAAAAAAATATTTACTCAAGTAGAAGTAAAATTACTCATGTTAATAATTACTTAAGAGTAATAAAGTATCCAATTGAAAGAATACTCAAGTAGCGAGTAACTAGTTACTTCCACATATAACATAATAGACGTTTACTCCCCAATATTGTTACATAGTACACATTTAACATGTATTACATATTATTATTATTATTATTATATTGGAAATTCATAATTCACCATCATGTTATTCCAAATCATATGACTTTCTTCCATGCACCACAGTTAAGGAGATGTTAGACAGAATGTTAGCCTTAGTCACCATTTACTTTCACTGCATGTTTTTTTCCTCTCCATATTTTAAAAGGGAATTGTGACTGAGACTGTCAGTCTCTAACATTCTGTCTAACATCTTTCGGGTTCCACAAAATAAAGACAGTCACATGGGTTTGGAACAACATGTCTACCTGCCAGGAAGCCAAGAATTTAGAAGTGGCACAAGGAATAAGTACTAGGACCCAGTCGGCCAGGTGGAACTCATGTGCTTGGATGCAGCAGTCGTACACATGCTGCTGGGCATGTTGGGCCTCTCCAAGGTGTTCACGAACCATGGGCATTACTCGAGCTATCCTTTCCCTCATCTCCCGCACATGCTCTATGACTGTTCGGTGAGGAGAAGGTTGGGATTCCCTGGCTTCTCGGGCAATGTCCAATAACCCCTTGGTTGGCGTCCGAACAGTAATTCAAATGGGGTAAAACCTGTTGAGGCTTGCGGCACTTCCTGGATGCCGAATAGCAAGTACGGGAGCATGAGGTCCCAGTCGCACCCATCCTTGGTTACCATCCATCTCAGCATTCGCTTCAGTATCTGACTGAACCTTTCCACTAGTCCATCCATCTGGGGGTGGTATACCGAGGTGTGGAGCTGTTTTACCTGCAGCAACTTGCACAGGTCCGCCACCAGCCGAGAAATAAAGGGGGTGCCCTGGTCATTCAAAATCTCCTTGGGGATTCCAACCTGGTTGAACAACAGAAAGAGTTCCTTGGCGATTTTGTTAGAGGTTGCCTTCCTTAATGGCACTGCATCTGGATACCGGGTCGCGTAATCCACAATGACTAGAATATGTTCATAGCCCCGGGCAGACTTTGGCAGCAGTCCCACCAGATCCATCCCGATGCACTCGAAGGGCACCTCGATGATGGGCAACAGTTTGAGAGGGCTGGGGGGAGGAAGCTGTGGTGTCATCCGCTGACACCCCACACAGCTTTAGCAGAATCGCCTCACCTCTGCATTTAGTCCAGGCCAGTGGAATTGATCCGGTATACACTGAGTGGTGTTATCAACTCCCAGATGAATGGCCATTGAGTGCGAGTAGGCCAGCTCGATTACCACCTATGTCTTTGTGTGTGGAACCACTAGTAGTTGTTTTTCCTCCCCCAGCCTGTGGGCAACACAGTAAAGCAGACCGTTAACTACTATGAAATGTGGAGAGGGAAGGGGGGTGGGTGATGAACTTCTCCATTCACTACTCTGACCAGTACCCAGAAATTCTGTAAATGGTCATCTTGTTGTTCTCTGACAAATGAGCCCCCTTCTGTCACCTGTTGGAACAGATCAGAGTAAACATTAGGTGGAGGATTTGTCAACTCACCATCCCTCTCGCTGTCCATAGCAAACAGAACCGGCTGCCTTGGGGATCTTATGACCGGCCCCCTGCGATGTGCACCACAGCGGCTGGCAGGCTGGACGGTGTGGGTCAGTAGCTGTTTGAACCCTGGCCAATCCCTTCCCAGCAGCAGTGGTACTGGCAGATCCCTTATGATTCCTACTTCTATGGGCCAGGCTCCCAGCCCCGCCATGATAGTGACTGACTGGGCCGGGATGTAAAGGGTATCACAATGAACACAGGTAATGGGAATCATTGATTTACAGATGGTCTGGGGCGAGACAATCTGGGGCTAAACCAGGCTCACGGAACTCCCAGAATCCAGCAAGGCTTTCACTCGATGACCCTCAAACTTCTCTTCTGGTGCAACCTGGGGCACTGGCCGATGGACAATACAGACTGCCAGCTAAACTCGGGCTTCGGGAGGATTTGGGTCCGTAGGCATTGTTTCCTCATGTACAGCAGGAGTTATCGGTCTGTTTACTGTTCGCAGGATGTCCTCTAGCAGTCGCCTCATGGCTAGTGCCCTCAGAGTAAACACACCAGCTCTCTCAACCATCCTGGGCTTGCACCACCTCCGCCAGCTCCATGGCTTCTACCAGGGCAGTGAGGGTCTCTGGGTTTCTCATTTCCTCCGCTCTATGATGTACCCGTGGCAGGGACTGCAAGAGTTTATCTACGACCACTTTCTTTGCTATTTAGACAGTGGTGGGTTGTCTACCTGTGCCAGGCGAGATAACTGGGCTGCCTGCACAGCAACGGAGACATGAGCGTTATACGACCATTCAAGGAAGCGCTGACCCGCACACACCGGTGAAAGCCCCACCCATGCCAGGATATCCTGCTTGAGTGCACCATAGTTATCAGTATTGATAACTACAGGGACAATTACCCTGTAAGAAAGGGAGCAAGTATTCATGTCCACTCACCCTCGTCCACCACTTCAAACGTATGTTAATATGCTTCCACATCATCCTATTCTGTTAGCTTAGTGATGAGCTGATTAGCTCTGGCACGGGGGGTCAGGGATTGGGACACGGGGCTCTGCCTCCAATCGCAGCTGCTCCAGCTCACGAGATTAGGGGGTGATGATCTTCCGTGGTGTGCTTTGAGGGCTATGAATTAGCTGTGCTCGTTCTCTGGAGTGAGGTGAGTTCACCAGTGCTTGATCCAGAAACGTAATTTCTTCCCACAGTGCATGTGTGTGTTGGTTCGCATGCTGATCGGGATATCCGTCACTCGAACCTGAGGGAGGGAGACACAGCATTAGGCGAGTGGAGATTCATAGCTCACCTTCCCTCACTCTGGTGCCGCTTATATTTCCATCTGCTTATTAGTTTCAGGTCCTCCCAATCAGCATGCTCCCTCAGATGCTGATTGAATAATGATCTCCAATTCCGGGGCGACACTGATCGGCGCAAGGGATGCTCGCCACAGGGGTGTAAAACTGCTCCTATCCCTCATGAAACAGTATTGTGTGTGAGGACTCTGGTAGGGATGTTCAAATAGTGGACAAATGTTAAAGGGACTGGTAGAGTTTCACTGCAGTGGGTTCTTCACAGTGGCAATGTCTGATAACTTCCAGAGCATCAGGATTCAAACCAAGAGGTCCAGCCTGTTAAGCAGTTCAAGGTACATTAGCAGTTTATTCTTTGTCAAATACTAAAGTGTAGAAAGGCTTTAAACTAATGATTTAAGAGGGACATGAAAGGGTTCAACTGGTTTTGTTCTTCTATTATAGGAATTCAACTTTATGGCTTTTACTACTTTTTATTGTGTAGAAACAGATATGACATGAAATCAGGAGGAGAGAGAAGGAATGGGATGGTAAAGGGATGGACTCAAACCATCCATCCAAGAGTATTTGGGCTCAACGTGTCAGAGTCTATGCACTTACCACACTGGGCAACAGTTCTGACATGATACAAATTTTTATGATATATGATTAAATAAATATACTGTTCCAATTAACCCATGTGTTAAATATTTCCACAAATATTTCCTGAAATTCCAATGAATGTTTTCATATGCAAATTGGCTTTGTGGCAAACTGCTTCCTGCAAATTTGCTGCATGTAAACAAGTTTGCAAGGGGTGCTATTTCTTTAGAGCCTTGGTATGACATGGTTGCTGGGCATTTGGATTATTTAGTGCAAGTTTTGTAGATTTCCTTTACTTAATCTGTTTACTTAATCTCTCCACTCACTCTCTTTCTCTCAGATTTTCGGTGAGACTGAGCCAGTCAGGATGACTTCTGAGGGCTCAGACTGCCGCTGTAAGTGTGTGATGCGGCCGTTGAGCATTGAGGCATGTGCGAGGCTCCGTGACGGAAGCTTGCGAGTGGATGACTTTTACACTGTGGAGACGGTGAGCTCAGGCTCTGACTGTAAATGTTCCTGCACGGCTCCTCCCTCCTCACTGAACCCATGTGAAAATGAATGGAGAACAGAAAAACTGAGGAAACAGGCTCCTGAACTACTCAAGGTAAAAACTACTACTCAAGGTTTTCCTTCTCAGATCAGAGACATTTGACTTGTTCTCTAATGTACAGATGTTACACAGTAGTATACAGTGTTGCAACCTGATGTCCCATTCCTAAACCTGATCAAATAGTGTAAGACCTTACCCTACCCAGAGCATAAACATAACTATGATATTAATGTTAAAAGCCCTGCTGTTTAATACAGAAGAAAATGACACTTCCGGGTTTCGAATGTGTGTTTGTGAAGCATATGTGATTAGTTGATGTATGAAGGCCTATTCACACCAAGACCGAATTTTCGGTCAAATTTGCAGTAAATAAATAAAATAAAAGCTGTAAACCCATTCTTTCTTTTTTAGAATATTTATGTAATATGCTGATACCATATCATATAATATACCTGTTTGTTTTTTTTGTTTTTTGTCTTAATGTACATTATTTTTATATTTATTTTTTACTGTGCCTATTATATTATCCAGGCATTAAAAATAGCAGTGAGGTTTGGTAATTCACTTATCTACATTCGCAGTTTGGACTAAGCTCGTAGAAAAATATTGCATAAAAATACTTTTTACATGCAATACTTTACTACATGTGTAGACAAACAAATTGCCTAACCCCACTGCTATTTTTATTGCAAGGATAAAATAACAAAGTATTCCGGTAAGGGTGCTCTTTTTCTCACCATTCACAAGAAACCCTGAATTCAATACAAATATTCAATAATTAAAGAAAGAATAGACCAGGGGGCCTAGGTAGCTCAGTGAGCAAAGATGCTGATTACCACCCCTGGAGTTCGCGAGTTCGAATCCCAGGGCGTGCTGAGTGACTCCAGCGAGGTCTCCTAAGCAACCAAATTGGCCCGGTTGCTAGGGAGGGTAGAGTCATTTGGGGTAACCTCCTCGTGGTCGCTATAATGTGGTTCATTCTCGGTGGGGCGCGTGTTGAGTTGTGCATGGATGCCGCGGTGGATGGCATGAAGCCTCCATACGTACTATGTCCCCGTTGTAACACGCTCAACAAGCCACTTGATAAGATGCGTGGATTGACAGTCTCAGACACGGAGGCAACTGAGATTTGTCCTCCGCCATAGTGAGGCGAGTCACTATGCCACCACGAGGATTTAGAGTGCGTTGGAAATTGGGCATTCCAAATTGGGGAGAAAAAGGTAGAAAAAAAAAGAATAGACCATGTGAGGCTGTGACATCTTTTATATTATTTTAAATGTTATGCGTCATAAATTATGCTATACCTTTTTTACTTAATGTGCATTGTCAAGTGTATTTGTTTCACTGCACCTTGCATTATATTATCCATGCATTTAAAAAAGAGAAGCTGAGTTCGGGAGTTCGTTTGGAATGTACTCCTTGCAAAATACATGCAGAAGTAGAGACAGAAGGACATGGGATGTATGCAGCGATGCTCTTTTCTCTTCTCACTCACATAAAAAAACACAGGATTCTATTTTCCTCTAAATGCATCAAAAACATGGAAAGAACAGAATGAAAGAACAGAGTGAAAAAACAGAATGAAATAACATAAACAGTTATGCTAAATTAGTTTTTAACTAATTGGTCTAATTAGTCTTAACTGTGTTAAATATATTAAACTCATGCACTGACACCTGAATGCTTAGAGCCATGCACCAGAATAAATGTTTGGAGAACAGCGCCACCTACTGTACAGGGGTGAAATTATTTTTCATTTTTCTTTGTTTCAGTCTTGGTGTGAATAGACCTTTCGTCAGAAGTTCATATTGCAAATTCGTCATGAATTTGGAGTGAATAGGCCTTAAGTCATATGTTTTCGAACAAATGAAGTTGTACGAATTCACCACCTCGTGGTATTGTGACGAATTCTTATGACACCGTGTTGGTTTTTAAGTCGCTCTTAAAAATGTATGAATGTCACTGCATTCTATAACAAAATATCAAGCCAAGTGGCCTTTATTTTAAAGAAAGTTGCACAAGCACACTTTACAAAAAAAATCAATCCACAAAAAGAGGTTTGTTAGGTTTCAAAAACACTTACATAGGTAATGTGATAAACAACACATGTAGTTACTCTGCTAGGATACCTGTGTGAACTCGAGGAGAAATTACCTTGACCTTGAGAAATGGCTTGGTTAATTTTGTGTAAAAGTCATTGTTTGCAGATGCCACTTCCTTGGACTTTTTGTAATCTAATGCAATGACATCTATACATTTTTAAATGTTAGTTAAATCTCTAGAAGTCTCCAAATACTAAATACTAAATACATATTTAAGGGTCCCTGTATGTCGTTGAGAGCTTACTTTTAAAGGGATGTTTTAGGGTAAAAAACAAGTTGAGCTCTCTACTTAGGGATGACTCAAAAATATTTTCTGTGGTGATCACCGCCTGGTATGGCAACAGCACCACCCTCAACCGCAAAGCTCTGCAAAGGGTGTTGCAAACTGCCAGACACATCATCGGAGGTGAGCTTCCTTCCCTCCAGGACATCTATACCAGGCAGTGTGTGAAAAAAGCTCGGAGGATCATCAGAGACTCCAGCCACCCGAGCCATGGTCTGTTCTCACTGCTACCATCAGGCAGGTGGTATCACAGCATCAGGACCCGCACCAGCTGACTTCATGACAGCTTCTTCCCCCAAGCAATCAGACTTTTGAACTCGTGATTGATCACGATACATATATCAGCACCGAATGTCAACACAACACTTAATATTTATTTCCACTAATTACATGTATTTTTATTGTATACAGTCTTCTTATTTTGTGTATACTGTATATTGTATATTATTTTTATTGTATATAGTCTTATTTTGTGTATACTGTATATTGTATATTATTAGGTGTATATTGTGTTGTGTAACAGATGTGTAAACTGTGTTATGTGTAAATTAGATGTTTATTGTAATTGTCATACTGCTATGTTGCTTGGAACCGAACCCAAGACTTTCACCCACTGTTGCACTTGTGTATATGGTTGAGTGACAATAAAGGGATTTGATTTGATTTGTTTGGCAGCATGTCACATATACTGTTGATTTTCACAGAAAAGAATTTCGACTCATCCCTTAATTGGTAAAAAAAACAAAATAAAAATACATTGACAGAAACGCATGCTGTTCCAAACCTCTTTTACTTGCATTTGAACATTCCTTTATACGTGACAGCTGATTGGAGAGTATCAAAGTTTAATTAGTGTTCAGTTATTACATACTTATAGCAAGAAAACGGTGCAGTCCATTTATCCAAAACTTCATTTAGTGAAACGTCATATGTTCAAGAGTCATGCAGATATACAGTACTGTGCAAAAGTGTTAGGCACATAAGATGTTTCACAAAAGCATTTGTCTTAAGATGGTTATTTATATCTTCAGCTTTAGCGTGTCAATATGAAATATAAACGTTAGACTCCCAAACATTACTTTTGCAAATAGAAAAGATTAGAATAGAAGAACAGGGAGCCCTGCAACAGATGTCATGGCCCCCACAAAGCCCCCCACTGAACATCATGTCAGACAGAGATTACATAAAAGCCTAAATAGATAGAAGAACTGTGGTGAATTCTCCAAGAAGCTTGGAACATCCTATCTGCCAACAACCAAGAAAAACTGTGCCCGGGTGTACCTAGGAGAATTGGTGCTGTTTTAAAGGCAAAGGTGGTTACACTGAATATTCATTTAGCTTTTTTATGTTTACTGGACTTTGTATGACATTAAGTGATAAATGAAAACTATTTATGTCATTATTTTTGAAGACATCCTCACTATGCAACATTTTTCACAAATGCCTAAAACTTTTGCACAGTACTGTATTTTACTTTATGTGGACAGTGTGCTATTACAAAGTAGACACAGATGCAAATATTTTATGTTGAAGAAAACATACAGAGACCCAACAGGTCTGAGTTACATCAATTTCCTCCAGGTTTTAAGTTTCAATCTACAGCGGACAGTATCTACAGGACATATTTCATGAAGCACTGCTGGATACGTATTAAGTGTCTTAGTAACCTATGGCAGATTTTCAAACAAGCATCATTAATTATACTGTGTTTGTGTCTAGCTCCATTCTATGGTGGATCTGCTGGAAGGAACGTTGTATAGTATGGATCTAATGAAGGTCCATGCTTACATGAACAAGGTTGTGGCTCAGATGAACACACTGGAAGAGGTAGATCTTCCACCTGATTGGAACTTCATGTTTATTAAACCTTCAATAAACCACAAGCAATAAGCAATAAGTATGTCACCATTTTAATTATCTTTTTCAGACCATAAAGACAAACCTCACTCGGGAGAATGACTATGTAAGGGACAGTGTTGTGAATCTGTCTAATCAGCTGAAGCGGTATGAGAACTACTCTGACATCATGGTCAGCATCAAGAAAGAGATCTCCAGCCTTGGACTACAGCTATTGCAGAAAGATGCAGCCTCTGACAATAAAGCACAAGTAACATGCTAGATTAAACAGATTTTCAAAATTTTCTGCTGAAAAAATGCCAGCTTAAACCAGCCTAAAGGCCCTTGCATACTTCATTCTAAATCGAAGAAAACACGGGTGTGATGTTATTTAGAACTAAATCTGGCAAAACGAAGGTGTTTTTGAGTTCATTCCGGAGGTTCGAACAGCTCATCAGCACAAACTTTCAGAAAAACTTTGGACCAGCTGCTGAACACCTTCTTACTGCCATTGGTCCAAGTCCATTGTGACCTGGAGCTCCACCTACTTTGAGGCCAACAGATTTTTTCAGTTATATTGTTCAGTCAATTACAATCTGTCAACATGAACACACCTGGGTGCAGATTTATTAGCGAACTGGTGCAAACTTACCTACATCTGTACAGTCGTTTGCGTAGCCATAGAGATATTTTCCAAGAACATGTCATGCGATTTTTTTGTTTTTTGTTTAATTAGACTGCAAAAGGAATCAAATCTACTCAAATACTCTCAAGTGCCCATTCACTCTGTTGTTTGAAATGCTGCTTCACTCATGTGCTGACTGCAGCTGAAAGCCATTCACACAACTGCCTCTCTAATCATCATTCTTTTGTCTGTATTCTATCCATTAACACTGTAAGTGTAATCAGTGCGTATAACAAATTCATGTGTTAGTGACATGAATGTAGAATGTAAACATGACAAATTAATCATTATCTGCTGCATTTATATTACTTTAAATCTTCATCGAGTGGTTAAAACAGTGAATTTTACTCCTAGATTGAGGCACATTGATAACACATTTTAATGTTTTAATTAATGTTGTGTTTTTCATGTAGTCCTGTGCGTCCTCATATTTAATGTACCTCTAAACACCTCCCACAGCAGTGTGGTCAGTGTCTGAATGTTCATAAACAGTATACCTTTTCTCAGCTGTTTCTTTTTGGCTCTGAACAAAGAACGAAGAAGAACTTCTTAGTGAGTATAAGTTAAGATGGCTTGCTGGTCTTAGCTGCTCTACCAACCGGGCCAGTTGGCTAATTTTAGAGGGGTTTTGGGCACTTCAGCTGGTCAGGCTGGAAGACCAGCAAGACCAGGGCTGCATTTCCCAAAAGCATCGCAAGCTTAAGGTGATCTTAGAGACCACTGGCGTACTTACGATGCTTTTCAGAAATGCAGTCCAGATGAAGATCAGTTTGACCTGGCTGGGAGACCATCTTAAATCAGCTAAAACCAGATAAACCAGCGAAGACCAGCAAATCATCGTAGGCTGGTTTGAGCTGATTTTTCAGCAGGGATAATGCCAAACACACACATACACACACACACACACACACACACTCGCAATAACATAAACAAGATCAGCCTTGTAATCCAAAACTTTATGATTCCAGGGCACAGAGAGTAAAAAGTCCAAAGAGGTCATAAAACCACCCAACAAGAAACCCCCAGCTGCCAAACCTCCACCCAAACAGCCTAAAGACAAACCTGTCAAGTCCAAGAAAGACACTCCAGCCAAGCCACCTAAACCTGCAAAGCCCGACCCCACCACCAAAACCAAGACCTTGGGCCAGACTGGAGTCATCAGGGGCATCACCTACTACAAAGCATCTAAGACGGAGGACTCTGATTCACATTCAGCTGGGAGAGGAGAGAGGGGTATGGAGACCTCTATGTCATTCAGTACATGCACAGCACATCTGTGTTCAATTCACGTTCTAAAAGGTGTCAGGATCCTGTCACCTTTGTCAGTCATGTTTATTGTGGTGTCAGGATCCTGACACTTATGTTTTGTGTCTCTGTGTGAGTGCACGGCTTTGGTTGTTTTCCTTGCCGTGTGCTCTTCTGTCTAGTCTGTGTTCCATGTTCAGAGAATGGTGTCTGGATCCTGACTCTTCAGTCAGGTTTGGTCTTGTTTCTGAGTCGGGATCCAGACACTCATACTATATGTCTTGTCTTTGTGAGCGCATGGCTTCATGTTCGGTTCTGGTTCTCTTGCCATGCGCTCGTGTCTGGTCTTGTCTTTTGTTGGAGCACATGGCTAATGATGCCTTTGTTGCCATGTGCTCTATTGTCTTGTCATTGTGTTTGTTTCATGTGCACTCTTGTCAGTTTGTCTTGTTTGTTAGAACATGGCTTCGTGTTTGTCTTGCCATGTGCTTCCCCGATTCTGCCTCCACATTCCCTCACTACCCTCCCTTGTTTAGTCCTTGTTTATGTAATTAGTTTCACCTGCTCCTCATGTGTCTTGCTGCCTATATATTGTGCCTTCTTTCCTCATGTCCCTGCCAGATTGTTTTGTACTATTGTGTATGTACTAGGGATGCACCGATCCGATACCTGGATCGGTATCGGCTCCGTTACTGAAGTTTTAGATGGATCGGGTATCAGTCCGATAAGCCCGATCCAAATCCGATATTGTGTGTTAGTCATGTTCGTCACTCCAAAATGACATAAAAGAACCATAAAAACACCATTAAAGTAGTTCATATGACTCATTTGCATTTTATTCAAAGCCACTCGAAGATGTGTGATAGCTATGTGAATCACAAAAGGCTGTGTTTAATAAGTAAATATATAGTATGCACATGCAGCGCCAGCGCGTTAGTGAATGGCGCTGCTCTGTTGACACACACACACACATAAGCACACAAACCACTAGCACTCGCAGCTATTTTTAGCCTTCACGCGTATGCAATATTTGAGCGCTACTCATGAACAGCATCTCAGATGTAGATGCTCAATAGTTCGGTTCACTTATAATATGCATTTAGAATGGCACCGGAGGAGCATTTTCCCAGAATTTGAATAAGAAGCTAATTAAACTACTGTAAACTTGCCTACAAACAGACACATACAGGACTTTCTGGAGAGTTCAGAATGTAAAAATAAAAGCCAGATGGTTTTAAAGATAAAGGTGCATGATTGAGATATATTATTATTATTATCATCATTTGTTTACAAATTACAACAATATTTAAGTTGAATGGGTTCCAAAAAATAACTGTGTGAATAAAAAGCGAACTGATATCATACAACTAAATTGAAAAAAAATTGTTTTTTTGAAAAAAAAAAACAAAAAAAAAACGCCTTCTTTTCTACTGATGACTTATACTGGAATTACTGTTAATTTTGCTGCTACATGATCCAGTATACTAGTTAACAATATTTAAATAATGTTTAGTTAGAGGTTTGTGTTTCTTTACATATTAAAGAGCACACTCAATTAGTTCCACACAATAATGTAAAGATATTCTAAACTGATTATGCAACAAAACAACACTGGTATCGGATCAGTATCGGCCGATACTGAGATTTCCGGTAATCGGAATCTGATCGGAAGAGAAAAAGTGGTATCGGTGCATCCCTAGTGTGTACTGCCTATGAGTTGCCTTGTTTTGTTCCAGTCATCCAGTCAGTCTTGTCTTGATTTTGCTTTAGTTTCTCCCTCGTGAGAGTTTTTGTTTGCTTTTAGTTCTTTTTAATAAAAGCCCTTATACTTGCCTTCTGCGTTTGGGTCCTTCCTCAACAAACCTTAACAAAAGGCCTTTTTAGTATAATTGTATTAGAAACAAAAGTCTGATAAAATGCCAGAAAATGTCTACCTGCACAGACTAATTCCAAATAATTAGTGATGCTTGCTATTGCTCATATTTAGGGTTAGGGATTCGAAAATAAATCCTAACTCTAAATATGAAACTTTTGCCCCGTACTGTTGCTCATCCTGCTTCATTTGTGCCATGTACATGAATGATGCCTCAAATCATGTGGTTTGTTGAGGTTTGTTATTACATTTGTAAGTGATTGGCTTTTCGAGTTTTGCCTGGCTGACGATAAAACCGGCAAAAAAATTCCACTGACTTACACTGAAGAAATATCTCGGACCAGAATATCATAAAGACTTAGAGTGGGCTCTTGGGCCAGTAAGCAACCACCTAGAACACCCTAGCATCCTCATAGCAGCACACTAAAAAAACACTCAGAATACCTTAGCAAATACTAGGCAAAGCCATGGCAACCTAGGGTTGCCACCCTTCCCAAAAATATGGATCGTCCCCTATTTAAAGATGAAATGATGCTTTCCAAATCAATACGGGATGCGATTTGTCCCGTTTTTAAGCTTGTCCAATGGTTTCATGGTGAAATCTTTAAAGATTATTGATTTAACCTTAATAGTCATTGTAAATTTTGCCTACGTGGGTAAGGGACCATCTGAAAAGTCCACACATTGTGCAAAAACATGCTAAAACTGCAGAATGTGTGGTAGGAGACCATCTGAAAAGTCCACACATTGTGCAAAAACATGCTAAAACTGCAGAATGTGTGGTAGGGGACCATCTGAAAACATCAGTTAGCACCACCCTTTTTACATCTTCAAAAGTGGCAACCCAATGGCAACCACAGACAACACCCTGGCATTGTAGTGGTGACTTTTGATGGGGAACCACCACACACACTTTCCAAACATAACAATCTCGGTTAACTTGTTATTTTTGGTTTTATAGTCCATTACTTTTAAGTAATGGACAGCTGGGTTTTTGAGATATAAGGGCAGGTTGTGTGCACCTGTATCTTTGTGATCCAAGGCTCTAAGAAAATGCTCTGGTGCACCTCTTGTGTTATATTTCGTATTACATGCTGAAGTCACCACAGGTCACACATACAGTAGTAAAATGTTACAGGAGGTATAGGAGCCAAAAGTTGAGAGAAACATTTTATTGTTTATATTTCACAAGCCCCCTGCTAAAGACCTCTTGTAAGACTGCATCTCCAACATATCATCTATAAAATCCCTACATAATCCCTTTAATCTCATAATTTATTCCTTGTTAAAATACTTTGGCAATTGTGAGCACCAGAATAGCCCATGTTTAGGAAAAGGTATTCCCATCTTGTGAATCTTGACCTGAAATCTGTAGGTGGTGTACTGAGGGAATTCTGTAATAGACTATGAATATGGATTTGTTTTGGTGTTTGGGGGCATGAATAAGTTTTTTAGCTCTGGTCACAAATAAATATTTTTAGAAATGTTAAAGTTAGTTTATTTAACCCTTTAAGGCCTGTTTAACCCTTTAAAAACTATCAAAATATCAATAACTAAACACACAATGTAATCGGATGCATTCGATAATCTACATGAAGCACAATGTGCACACAGCACATAATGTGCTATCTGGCTAAAAACATGTTAACTTTCCTGGATCAGATAACTTCATCTGAAATTATGTAGTATGTTGTCCAGCATCATGGAATGCTAAACCAATCGTATTAAGATTCAGATTACTGCAACCAGAAGTGAAAGTCATCCATATATGGGCAGAGAGGATTGTTCACTCTAATAACATACACTACTGGTCAAAAGTTTTGAAACACTTATTCTTTATTATAATTTTTTTTTTTTTTTTTTTTCACATTTTAGAATAATAGTAAAGTCTTCAAAACTATGGAATAACATAAATGGAACTGTGGGAATTATGTTGTGACTAAAAAATATCTAAAATAAATCAAAACTGTGTTATATTTTAGCATCTTCAAAGTAGTCACCTTTTGCCTAGAATTTGCAGACATGTACTCTTGACATTTTCTCAACCAGCTTCTTGAGGTATCACCCTGGGATGCTTTTTAAACAGTATTGAAGGAGTTCCCATCTATGTTGGGCACTTATTGGCTGCTTTTCTTTATTATTTGGTCCAAGTCATCAATTTCAAAAACTTTCTTTTTTGTAATTAAATTTTAGTTTTATAATTAAATAAATTAATATGTTGGCACAATTATATTTTTGTCTACAAAACTAATTTCAAACATTTAAGCATATGCCTTCAGATCAAAAGATTTTTAAGATCATAAGAATCATTTCAGTCATGTGTTTCAAAACTTTTGACCGGTAGTGTATGGCTGCCAGGAGGACTCAATGATTGCTCAAATGACACAGAATGGAACTGAATGAGATCTCGTTACTTATGCCTGCATGCTTTAGAGAGAGAGCATACCTGTAGTCATTGTTGTATTTGAATGTGTAATTAGTTCTTATTTACAATTATTACGTTTAATTTGTTTGGAGAGGCTTTTGGACACTTGGAGACGTTTTTGGACATATGGATTTTGGACTAGGATAAATTATTTTTGCAATGCTATAAATTTTGATTGCTTTGTCGTATCAACACAAAATTGTACTCAGTTACAGATGACATGATTGGGAACAAGTTTTTCGGAACTACTTTATTTACATCCTGAGATATTTAATGTCAAATCAGAAAAATCAGACAAAAATAGAGTACATTTTTTTTACAAAAATGTAAAAGTTTCCTTTAAAATAATATCAAACAATGGACCCTCTTTTTTTTTTTCTTTTTTTTTTTTTTAAAGAGTTATAAGCCTTTAATTTTGAGCATGCCACTGAAACAGGAAATCTTTAAAAACACCTTCAGAGCTAAAAGGGATAAAAAATGAAACTTATGTCACCATGTACTCACCCTCATATTATTACAAACCTGTATGACTTTCATTCTTTTATTTAATGGAACAAAAATGAGAAATTTTAAAGAATGTTCTGGTTGCTCTTTTCCATGCAATTAACAACTTTAATTTCAAACTATTCCTCACACAAAGTTAGTGAATGACTTCGAAAGATGTATAGTGCACAAGTTGTATGGACCACTTTTATGATAATTTTATGGTGCTTTTGCATGCAGAACATTCTTCTAAAAATCTCTTTTTGTGTTCCACAGACCATAAGTACTTCTCTGTATTTCTATGAATTCTGACTGCAATCTCAGCAAGAAGTCTCTTAAGGGATGCAATCATTTCCATAGCTTGTCCAGAAACAAATATAAAAAGATAGCATGCAGGAATGAGAAAATAATCTCATAAAGTTTGTTGAGGTGTCCAAAACTATTACAGTGATGGTCCTGTGTCCTTGTATGACAGATACAGATGATGGAGTGATATATTTATGTCTGGCCCACTCTCCTATGCTGATGTCTACATGTTTAATGTTCCAGACAGTCCCACAGTGCAGGAAGAGCAGGCTCAGATTAAGCTCTCTCTTTGGACATTGTCTTAAGGAGATCTGTTGAACATGGCACGAGATGAAATGGGGTCTGTTTAGGAATGTTGAATCCAAACATTGTAGGAAGTTACTTCGAGTGCAACATCTCATCAATAATTATTTTTATGTGAGGCAGAGGAAAATGAAATGCCTTGGGTAAAACTTTGGGCGAAGGTTTGTAATCGGCCTATCAAACCCTCCCTGTCTTCTGCTTTTTCAGAAAACCCTGCCAAAACCCATGCTGTCCACCAAAGCGAGGAAAAAAGGAGTCCAGAGCTTGTCTTGGAAGCCTCTGAAATAACTTCAACTGTACCGCCAATATCAACCACCACCACAACCACGCTCATTGCTATGACAACAACAAGCACCACACAAGCAATCACCAGTGATGAAGCGCACATGACGAACTCCACCCTGTCCTCACCAGCACCAGAGAAAGCATCGGTCACAGAAACTACAGGACTTAACGCCAAAGAAGGAAAACCCAATGTAGGAAAGTTACAATTACACAAAGCAGGTAGAATTGCTTCAGCCATTTCTCATAACTTTCCCTGCTAAACCAGCCTAAAGTGGTTTTCTGGTCTTAGCTGGTTTAGGCCAGCCTGGCCAAGTTGGTTGCCCAAAACCCCTCTTAAACCATCAAAACAGACCAGCCTAACCAGCTCGGCCAATTTGGTAGGCCAATTTGTTAGCTAACCACATTGGATTGGTTTAATCTGTTTGTTTTTTTCCCAGCTGGGTTTCTCTTCTACTATTCTGAATACATATATCCATCTTTTACACACAGGACATACAGTAAGTTAATTAAAAATGAACCCTTTTCTTCTTTGAACAGGTAAATCTCTAGACTGTGAGGGCACCATAGCATCAGTGGAGATGCCAGAGAAACATCACAGTTATGGACGGAATGAGGGAGCCTGGATGAAAGACCCAGTGGCAAAGGACAACAAGATCTATGTGACCAACTACTACTATGGCAACAACCTGGTGGAGTTTCGTAACCTGGAGAATTTCAAACAAGGTAGGAACACAGTAAAAACAAGGAGTGGGAATTCACTAAGAATTAATTGTACCTGGTAAAAGCACAGTTTATTTGCACACACTGTTTTAGCGGCCGATTCGCTAAAGGATTTATGCAGTTCAGGCAACAGCGCAAATGCACCTGTAAAAAATGCTTAATGCAATATTCACACCACAATTCTGATCTGAATGCTATATACGCTTTTTAAATATCTTTATTAATCCTAGGTCGCTGGAGCAACCTCTACAAGCTTCCCTACAACTGGATAGGAACTGGCCATGTGGTCTACAATGGTGCCTTCTATTACAACAGAGCCTTCACCAAAAACATCATCAAATACGACTTGCGAATGCGCTATGTGGCAGCCTGGACTCTTCTTCATGATGCAGTCTATGAAGACACCACACCCTGGAAATGGCGAGGCCATTCAGACATCGATTTCGCCGTTGACGAGAGCGGTCTCTGGGTGATTTACCCAGCACTGGATTACGACTACTCACAACACGAAGTCATTGTCATCAGCAAGCTGGATCCAGGCGATCTCTCCTTGAGGAAGGAGACCACATGGAGGACTGGGCTGAAGCGCAACTCGTATGGAAACTGCTTTATTGTGTGTGGCGTGCTGTATGCCATTGACGTCTATAACCAGAAAGAGGGCGAGGTTTCATATGCCTACGACATGCACACAAACACAGATGCTGCCCCTCGTTTGCCTTTCACAAATGTGTATGCCTTTGTGACGCAAGTAGACTATAATCCCAAAGAGAAGATGCTGTATGCCTGGGACAATGGCCATCAGCTTACCTACAATATACACTTCGTAGGCCAGTGAAGTTTCATGTCTAAAATCTGATACTTTTTAACCCACAAGTGTTTGTGGGCAAGTGGGGCATCAGACATTAATCAGACAAGGTGCATAGGAAAAAACAAGAGCGGTACATATTGAATTCCTTCTGCTAAAGGGGATATGTGTAACATACTTTCTCTTATCCCAGTTAAATCTGCAGTGTCAACTATAAGTAAGCCATTTGTAGGCAGATTTCCCTGAAAGTGTAAATACTGTGGATCTGTGACACTGTCAAAACATTATTTGGAGTGGGACCAGTGGCAGATGGGTGGAGTGTTTAGGAAACCTGTTTGAAAATGAGTTGGTTAGTTGGTTGAAAATTGGTGACACTAGTGGTGCAGAAATTACACACTTCACACTTTAGGTTGAGTGCTTACAGATTGGAAATATATTTTTCCCCTGAACAAAAATTAATTTAGGGAGATGGATGCTCTTTTTATGTAGCTCATAATTAGGGCCCGAAACTTTGTACAGTTTAGCAATTTGAAGTTATAAACAATCATTGCATGTGGTAAAACAAGGGTAGCCATTTTATACAGCTTTATACAGTAATGCTTTTTTTTATTTGAGGTTTAATTTGACGACTGCATGTTTTAGTAATTTCATTTAACAACAACAACAGAACATATTTTTTGACATGGTCATTTTAAATGGGATTTAAAATTTTATGTAAATGTCTTTATTTTTAGTTATTCACTTTGTAAAACTTGACATTTTCACTGTAAATATTTCCAAGAATTGATACCAAGTTATGTTATTCATATTATAAGTCTCAGATTTATCAACCCCTGATATTTAAGATCTCCTGGATGAGTTACATTTCCTGTTTTTTATGTTACATTTATGTGCAAAATTACAATTTGTATAGAGTTGCTAAAATAAACTCACTCCTAAATTATGTTGTGTCAGGAGTCTTTCTTTTTGTGTTGATCTTGTCATCACTATTAGTATTGCTATTCCTATTAAATTTTGATGTTTAACACCATAGCATCATGGCAGGGGTATTATTTATTTGACTTGTTACTAATTTGCTGTGTGAATTTACTAATGCACAACATAACATCGTATGTACCTATATACAGTATGCTGTATTCCAGTGGTCCACAATTGGTTGTGCTCAGAACCCAGATTTAAATTGAGCATCTAGTGGTGATCAAACACAGTACCAAAATTATTGTTGTTGTTGTTTTTGGACACAAGTAAATAAAAATGTACATAAAATATTACTACATGTTTTAATTAATCTATTACTTGTAATTTATCAATCTTTCTATGAAAAACTTTTGTAAAAACTAAACAGACTTGTTTTTATAGTTTGATTGTTTTAAATTTTTTTATGTATCTTGAATTTTGATTGTATCAGTGTTTCCCCTGGGATTTTTTCAGCAGCATTGTTATGCGTGCGTCCACGAGCACGCAACACCGAACACATATTAACGCACGTTGATGGAGGAATAACTTAAAGGTGCACTCAGTAACTTTTGTCTTTGTGTCATCTTGGACTTACACTGACACCTAGCGGCTTGGATGCAGCATTATTTAAAATCAATAGTTTTCAGTTTCAGATGCCATTGTAGAAATGTATTATTCACAGTCAGCCATGATTACTTTAATCAATTAAGTGAAAGTGTCAAATAACAGGATGGTTACTGAGATTAAGCGAGTTGTATTCGGCTGGTCAAAAAGTGCATCTTTAAAACAGGGGTGTGAAACTTAATTTCAGCTTGGGCCACATCAGGGTTTATTTGTGCCCTTAAAAGACTGGTTGAAAATTTGGCACCAGCACATGCTTTGGTAGCACCCACGCAATTACCAATAAAATTATGTTATGTGCATTTAAGTACAATTTAAGTACAATACTGTACATTCTATGTATACTATATATACTTTTTTATATATTTTTAAAAAATTTTTTATTGAATAATGTGTATCTATATAGTGCGTATTGTATACTGTACAGTGTATGTTATTATTTGTATATTGTTGAGTGTAATTATGTGTACATCAGATGTTTAAATTGTGTTGTGTTAATTTGATGTTATTGTAAATTGGTACTGTCTCATCACTGTCACAACTTCTATGTTGATCGGAACTGCACCCAAGAATTTCACACACCATTGCACTTGTGTATATGGCTGTGTGACAATAAAGTGATTTGATTTGATTTGATTTGAAATGCACATTTGACAGTAAAGCATTGATTTTGAAGTTGGGATGCAGATGAAAATTATGATATTAAAGGAATAGTTCACCCAAAAATGAAAATTTGCTGATAATTTATTCACCCTCAGGCAATCCAAGATGTATCCGAGTTTCTTTCTTCATCAAAACAGAATTTTAAGATTTTTAGTATTTCATTTTAGACTTCCTCCTTTAAACAATGCAAGTGAATGTACTCCATTTTTTGACAGTCCAAAATGCATATTTAGGGTGCATCAAAATAATCCACATGACTCCAGTCGATAAATAAAGTTCTTCTGAACCCAACCGATTGAATATTTTTAGAAACAAAACAATACTTATATACTTTCCAACTACAAATGTTCACTTCTGTACATCTCTGTGACATGCGCTCATGAGAAGAATGATGTAAGCTCATTGGTAAGGTCACGCATCACGTGGAGGAGGAGGCAGGAAGCGCGTCATTGTTTACAAGAGGAGCAGTGCTGTACAAAAGTTTAATTGTCTTTGCTGTAGATTTGTATTTGTATATGTGTATTGTTCAAAATGGACGTTTGGTGTGTATCCTGGATGCTTCAACCTTCAGAAACCCCAAAGAAAATGCACGGCAGAAAAAATATAAACTTTTCATCGATTGCCTGTACATGATCATGATCGATTGAAGCTTTGGCTTATCGCACTGAACCTGGATATCAGTACACCCCTACATTCTCTTAAATATTGGAGGTGTGCAGTGAACATTTTACCCCTGAGGATTTCAGACCATTGAAAGAAACAAAGCGTCGATATCTGAATTCATCGGCTGTGCCCGTGCTGTTTTTCCAGCGAACTCAGGTATGTGTGAAAACTTTGTCATTGTTATGCCTCCCTCGGGCTCTGCACCTCCCTTAGTGCTCCGCTCCTCATCACCCGATTTCTAATTCACCGCACCTGCACTCAATTCACTCACTCATCACTGCCTGCATAAATAACTCACCTTCACGCCACTTCACTGTCTCACTGTGTAAACCCTGTGAATCTCAGTAAACGCTCTCACACTTGCTTTCACTAACTACGACTTGTGTGGCTTGAATTCCTGACAGTCATATAGCCTGTATATTTCTGCTAAAGAAAAAGCACAAGTAGATAATGCAACGGCATTGCTCCGAAATAAAGGATGGTTATTTACTGCAGTAATGTTTTTTTTTTTTATTATTATTATTTGGAAATTATTTTTTTTTATTTTATATTGTTTTGAAATTGTTTTGGACTGTTTTGGTTTGTGAACGGCACTTGGTCTGTGCAAGTTTCTCTTGTAAACAATGACGCGCTACCTGCCTCCTCCTCCACGTGACGCGTCACCTTACCAACAAGCTTACGTCATCCCTTTCATGAGCGTGCGTCACAGAGATGTACGGAAGTGAACATTTGTAGTTAAAAAGTATATAAGTATTGTTTTGTTTCTAAAAATAATCAATCGTTTGGGTTCAGAAGAACTTTATTTGTTGACTAGAGTCATGTGGATTATTTTGATACACCCTAAATATGCATTTTGGACCGTCAAAAAAATGGAGTACATTCACTTGCATTGTTTAAAGGAGGAGGTCTGAAATGAAATCCTAAAAATCTTAAATTCTGTTTTGATGAAGAAAGAAACGTCATGGTTACTTTCGTAACCTCCGTTCCCTGATGGAAGGAACGAGACATTGTGTCGATGCAGTGACACTAGGGGTCACTCTTGGGAGCCCCAAACACCTCTGCTTTTTTGAAAAAAGGCCAATGAGAATTGGCGAGTGGAATTCGCATGCCACTCCCCCAGACATATGGGTATAAAAGGAGCTGGTATGCAACCACTCATTCAGGTTTTGTGCTGAGAATCCGAGACCAGGTCCCGGCCATTTCAGCGGGTAGTTCAGCATTGTGGCAAGAGGGACACAACGTCTCATTCCCTCCATCAGGGAACGGAGGTTACGCAAGTAACCAGGACATTCCCTATCTGTCACTCACTCAACGTTGTGTCGATGTAGTGACATTAGGGGTCCCTATACAAAACGCCACAACTATCTGAACTGTGTTACTTGAACTGGCAGTGTGTGACAGGCATACCGCTGTGTGCCTCATAGCCAGTGCACCAGGCCTTCACGTAACCTCCCCAACTCTCTTATGAGCATTGAACAGTCCATCAGGAACAAGTCGACTGCCCAACTATAGGGATAGGCTAGCCCAGCCGAGGCCTCTTTCCCTCTCTTTTCTCCCCAAAAAGTGTGGAATTTGTTAAATGACTGGGAGCCATAAGTGTCTGCGTAGGGGGGTATCCCTCCCAAGGGGAAGACACCGCGGAGACCACACCCCATCCAAAAAGGGGTGGGGGGTGGTTTGAGTGGAATACGTCACATGGTCTTACCAAGTCTTGGTGGAAGTATGTCATGTGTGAACACGACTGGGAGTCAAGAGCGCATGTCTTCACCTCAAGGGAGGGGAAAGGCACTATGCGCAAGTGGAACACCCGGCCAGCTGTCCCAGAACTTACCTGCATGCCAATACACGGGATGAGACCGGCTCAACCTGGAGATTGTAGAACCTCGCAAAGGTGTTGGGTGTTGCCCAGCCCCCTGCTCTGCAGATGTCTGCCAAAGAGGCACCACTGGCCAGGGCCCAGGAGGCCGCCACACTCCTGGTAGAGTGGGCTCGTAACCCCGCAGGGGGTGGCACGTCCTGAGCCTGATATGCCATCGTGATGGTGTCAATGACCCAGTGGGCGATCCTCTGTTTGGAGACAGCGCTTCCTTTCTGCTGTCCACCAAAGCAGACAAAGAGCTCCACTCTCCCCTGAGGGTAACCTGACGTGACAGCACATCCGCTGCGGTGTTGAGGTCGAATGGGTTGTGAGTGGCTCGTAGTGACTTGAGGTGCTGCTGACTCCAGAGGAGGAGACGGCGGGCGAGTTGTGACATGCAACGGGAGCATAGACCGCCTTGATGGTTGATGTATGCTATCGTCGCTGTGTTGTCTGTCCTGACCAACACGTGCTTGCCCTGGATCAATGGCCAGAACCACCGCAGGGTGAGCAGTACTGCCAACAACTCTAGGCAGTTGATGTGCCAATGCAGCCGCGGGCCAGTCCCGTTGCATCCGGCACCCCAGCCCATCTTTGAGGCATCTGTTGTAACCACGACGCGCCTGGAGACATGCTTTAGGGGAACCCCTGCCCGTAGAAATGCAAGGTTGGTCCAAGGGCTGAAGAGACGGCGACAGATCAGCGTGATGATCACGCGATGTGTCCCACGGCACCATGCCCATCTCGGGACTCGAGTCTGTAGCCAGTGCTGAAGCGGTCTCATATGCATCAACCCGAGTGGTGTGGCCGCCGCTGAGGATGCCATATGCCCCAGGAGCCTCTGAAAAAGTTTCAGTGGAACCGCTGTCCTCCGTCTGAATGCCTTCAGACAGTTCAACACCAACTGTGCATTCTCGTTTGTGAGGCACGCTGTCATCGAGACTGAGTCCAACTCCAAACCGAGAAAAGAGATGCTCTGAACCGGGAAGAGCTTGCTCTTTTCCCAGTTGACCCAAAGCCCCAGTCGGCTGAGGTGCTGGAGCACGAGGTCCCTGTGTGTGCACAGCAACTCTCGAGAGTGAGCTAGGATTAGCCAGTCGTCGAGATAGTTGAGGATGCGGACGGCCACTTCCCTTAGTGGGGCAAGGGCTACCTCTGGGACCTTCGTGAAGATGTGAGGGGACAAGGACAGGCTGAAGGGGAGGACCTTGTACTGGTACGCCTGGCCTTCGAAGGCAAACCACAGGAAGGGTCTGTGTCGAGGTAAGACCAAGACATGGCAGTACGTGTCCTTCAGGTCTACCGCCGCAAACCAATCTTGATGCCGGATGCTCATTAGGGTGCGTTTTTGCATCAGCATCTTGGACGGGAGTCTGTGCAAAGCCCGGTTCACTTTCTTCGGTACGAAGAAGTAAGGGAACACTTTCTTCATCTCGGCTGGAGGGACAGGCTCTATCGCACCCTTGCGCGAATGGTAGCGATCTCCACATGCAAGGTAGCGGCGTTCTTGCCCTTCACCGAGGTGAAGCAGACACCGCTGAACCTGGGCACTTCGAAGCCTTCCTCGGGTTCTTAGCTGCCGGCCGCGAGACGGGTGGCGTCTGCTTCCTGCGGAGGGCTCCACGCCGGAGCCGGGCCACGGGGGCGGGCTGCAGCGGAGCCGGTGTTGTTGCTGCTGGAGGACACCCTTGGCGACAAGCAGACAGGGTGCAGGGTCTTAAGCCACGCCGGGGCAGGATATGTTGTAAGGCCTCCATCTGCTTCTTCACTACCGAGAACTGGCCAACCTGGGAAATGGGGTGTCAAGGAACTGTGCCTTGTTCGCCTCTCCCATCTCGACCAAGTTGAGCCAAAGGTGGCTCTCTTGGACCACCAGGGTGGACATCGCCTGCCCGAGAGACCGTGCCGTGACCTTCATCAAGAGAGCGAGGTTGGTCGCCGAGCGCAGTTCCTGCATCAATACCGGGTCAGAACTACCCTCGTGCAGTTCTTTTAGTGCCTTGGCTTGGTGTTCTTGCAGGAGAGCCATGGCGTGCAGGGCTGAGGCGGCTTGTCCAGCGGCACCACAGGCCACAGTTGTCAGGGACAACATAAACCTACAAGCCCTGGACGGGAGCTTCGGGCACCCGCACCAGGTGGTGGCGCTCTGCGGACACAAGTGCACCGCGAGCGCCTTATCCACCTGGGGGATCACCGAATACCCCCTGGCTGCTCCACCATCGAGGGTAGTGAAGGCAGGGGAGCTGAAAGACCGGGACCATGCAGTAAAAGGTGCCTCCCACGATCTTGTCAGCTCCTCATGCACTTCCGGGAAGAAAGGAACAGGGGCAGGGCATGGCTGTGGGCGGCACCCCGAGCCCAGGAACCAATCGTCGAGCCACAAGGGTTCAGGGGAGAGTGGAGGGTTCCACTCTAGCCCGATGCTCGCGGCTGCCCGGGAAAGCATGTCCATCATTTCCGCATCGGCGTGAGACTGGGCGACCGTTCCCAAAGGAGGAAGCCCAGCCGAAGCCTCTGCGTCAGACTGGACGAGCCCGCTCTCCGATGCTGCGCTCGATAACTTATCATCTTCCCGAGCTCCGAACGAGAAGTTGAACTTGCGCTGAGACGAGCCGGTGGTCTCGTGCAAGAGCCCGATCGGGGCAAGCGAGCGTGCTGGGGAATGGGAGGTCCATGGGGAGATACCCGGCGGAGGTGGTCCCATTGATGTCCCCAAATCACCTCCAGTGCTAACCGACGCGGCCTCAAACCTGTAGGTAGAAGGACCTTTTCTTACGAAAGCAAGCTGCAACGTTGCCATGGTCATGTTCTCGCAATGAGGACATGACTCATCCACGAATGATGTCTCCGCATGGGCAGTACCCTGACACGTAAGACAGCGATCGTGGCCATCAGAAACGGAGAGATAACGACCGCAACCAGGAATAACACACAAACGGAAAGGCATCTTTAAAAAGACGTTCTGTGTGTGCCGCTCTTTTTGTGAATGAAAACTATGGTTTCTATATAAAGGACTATGGCATTTTTGTAATGAAAAACAGCAGTCTATATACATTTAGAAACATTTTCTGCCACAACTACCTTAGTTAATACAGTTAGTGTTACTACAGTAAATCCATGGTAAATGTTTATAAGTGTTTGTCTCCTGTTTTCTTTGTCAGTGCCGTTTAGAATGAGGGGACTATTTGTTTTAAACTAGTTTCATCACTGAGACATTTGGAGTTCTGCAACAGACAATACTGTGTTGCATTTAAACTGGTTTCACAGACTCCGCCATGCATCTCACTGGTTCACAAGCGCATTTAAAATAGTCTGTTGAGACCTGTCAGCAAACAAACGCATATGCCCTTTGCTCGCGCACTCTTTCCATTCTTCTGTGTGATAATTGATTTGGGTAGCGTCTAGCGCTGTTGATAATGATCTGCATGTTACATAAGTTAACACACCTGCTATGGCTCAAGCTGCTCTATCCATTGAGCCGTGTTGATAAATGATCCGTGTATGATCCCCTGCCATCCTACGTTTTTAGAAATTATCTTGTGGGCCACATGAAATGAAGTGAGTTTGACACGTGTGTTATGTGGTGACGTCACTGAGTATGTGCGTGTATTATGTGTGTATGTGGTGGGGTCTCTTTCGCAGTGTAGAAGGCGCACAACTGACGGTGCGTTACGTTGTGACAAGAATATTAAATTAACCTTGTTAAATTTAATAGCGGCACACAATTATAGCACCGCTGCAAAATGCATGTAGGGGAAACACTGTATCATGCTCTGGGCAGCCATTAATTAACTGCATAAAACATTATGGTCAGCATAAACCACGTTTATCCTCTTTTCATCTTGTGTTAAATGTGGACTGGGTCTTATGTTCTTTTACCTTGCATAGATTTGTTCATGATTTGCAACGATGAGGGCATGTCATGTAACCTGCTCATGTTGGCATCTGCCTACTTTTGACTAGCTTAGTGACAGATGAATTTTCACCAAAATATGGGTGTTTGATTGGACTCACACCCTTTAAAGACACAAACAACAACAAAGCAGTGGTGAATTCTCAGGGCCAGCAAAGCCTTCTCTGCTGGCCTAACATGCCAAATAAATAAATATTTTTCATCCTTTCATTCTCATTTGAAAGGATCATCATGATGGCGCTGCGGATATTCGACAGCATATACCAGACAATCTTTTCCTGGTTTTTGAATATTCAGATGTTTTGCTGGACAATTTAGTTGGAGGCGCGGCTGTGTTGTTCAAGAGACGCAGGCGAGGGAGATGAGCAGGTGCGCTGGTCAGGCTCCGTCGGCAAGGTTTTCGAACATCGCTGCCGCGTATTCATCTAGCGAATCTCCGCTCTCTTCCTAACAAAACGGACGAACTACATCTCCTCACCCACACAAACAAGGACTTTTCAACCTCTGTTGCCTTGTGCTTCACAGAAACCTGGCTGAGTGAAGCCATTCCGGACAGCGCGTTACATCTACTGGGCTTCCAGCTGTTCAGAGCAGATCGCATCGCGGAGTTAACAGGGAAAATGAGAGGCGGTGGAACATGCTTTTACATCAATAAAAGTTGGTGTACAGATGTAACAACATTAAAGAAGATGTGCTGTCCTAATTTGGAAGTGCTCTTTATTAACTGTAAGCCTTTCTACTCGCTGCAGGAGTTTTCCTTGTTTATTCTGTTGAGTGTTTACATCGTGCCAAACGTGTGTTTGAATGCCGCGCTGCAACAGATGGCTGATCAGATCACAGGCACAGAACAACACTATCTGGACTCAGTTATTATTATTCTTGGGGATTTTAACAAAGCAAACCTCACACATGAACTGCCCAAATACAAACAGCACATACATGCCCAACCAGAGACCGAAATATACTGATCACTGCTACACAACACTAAAGGATGCAAATCGCTCTGTCCCTAGAGCAGATTTGGGACTCTCTGATCACTGTCTGGTTCATCTTCTTCCAAACTACAGACAGAAACTAAAATCTGCTAAGACTGTAGTAAGGTCTGTAAAGAGATGGACCAATGAAGCAGAGCTGGAACTACAAGCCTGCTTTGACTGCACTGATTAGAGTGTTTTTGAGGCTGCAGACACCAATCTGGATGAGCTCACAGATACTGTTACATCATATATCAGTTTCTGTGAGGATATGTGCATCCCTACTAGGACTTATTTAACGTTTAACAACAACAAACCATGGTTTACAGCAGAACCCAGGCAGCTTTGTCAGGCCAAAGAGGATGCTTACAGAGTTGGGAATAAAGTCTTGTGCAATCAGGCCAGGAACACACTGAATAAGGAAATCAGAGTGGCTAAAAAAAGATACTCTGAGAAGCTGAAAAACAAGTTTTCAGCTAACGACTCTGCATCAGTGTGGAGTGGCATGAAACAACTTACGAATTACAGGACTCCTACCCCCAACCCTGTGGTGGACCAACAACTGGCTGATGACCTGAATTTGTTCTACTGTAGATTTGAAAGGCCCAAACTCACACCCCACACCCACTCTTGACCTTCACTTCACACAAACAACAACACCTCCTGCAGCCCCCCTCCTCCCTTCTCCTGCTACTCAACCTGCACTTAAGATCTGTGAAGATGATGTGTGCCGTGTCTTTCGAAAATAAAATTTAAGGAAAGCACAAGGCCCAGACGGCCTTTCACCTGCATGTCTTAAATCCTGTGCTAACCAGCTGGCCCCCATCTTCACACAGATTTTCAATAGATCACTGGAGCAGTGTGAAGTTTCCTGCTGCTTCAAACCCTCAATCATCATTCCTGTCCCAATGAAACAAAAAATCACAGTACTTAATGACTACAGACCTGTTGCCCTGACGTCTGTGGTCATGATGTCATTTGAGAGACTGGTGTTGGCCCACCTGAAGGACATCAATGGACCCTTTCTTTTTTTATATTTTTTTTTATTAACATTTTTTATTGATTCCAAGACAGACCAAAATAAATTTAACCACAAAATTATACATTAGGAATCAACTTAAAACCCTTTATAACCCCCCCACCCCCGCCCCCCGCACACACAAATATAAAATAACTAAATACTCACATATAAAAAGACACACAAATAGTACATAAAAAAGACAAATTTCAACATCTATAAAAAAATAAAAAAAAAATAAAAAAAAATGTGTCTCCCTCCACTGCCCCACACTAGGACCTCTCCAAATGAGACAAATAACTGCCCCATTTTCTGCCATAACTCGACAGGTTCCCCAGCCATCTGGAGTCATCTCCTCGAAAGCTGCCACTTTACCCAACTCGGTACACCACTCACGAAATGAGGGTGCATCAGTTGACTTCCAACCCCTAAGGATTAGCTGTCTGCCACTGGTTAGGACCCAGCTTTTCATATATTTATCTCCTATATTCAGGACCCCTCCATCACCCAAAATACAAAGTCTGGGGCAAAATGAAAACTGAGTGTCCAGTACGTCACACACAAAATGCTGGATCCTCAACCAAAATTCCTGAATCTTAATATAACCCCAAAAAGCAAGGGTTATGTCCCCGTCTTCTGACTGGCATCGCCAGCAGGTGGGTGAGTCTTTAAGACCAATCCTGTACAATCTAGAGGGGATCCAGTAGAACCGATGCAAAATCTTAAATTGCATCAGACGGATCCTTGCATCTCTAGATGCAGACCTGATGCTTTTTAGGATCCTAGCCCACTCTTCCTCCTCCAATAACAAATTTAAATCTTCCTCCCATAATCTTTTGAGAAAATTTAAAGCTCCGTCCCCCAGACTCTGAATTAACGGAGTAATACACTGATGCCTCAAGACCCTTCCCAAAAGCAGCAATCACCACTTCCAGAGTATCTGCTGCTCTAGGGGGGTGTATGCTACTCCCAAAAACAGAGCAGAGCAGAGCAGGTGGCGCAGCTGTAAATACTTATAAAATTGAGATCTGGGAATCCCAAAATGTTGAATCAAATTTTCAAAAGATCTCAATACTCCACTCTCATATAGGTCACCAAGTGTATTAACCCCCCTCACAACCCAATCTGACCAACGGAAAGGGGACTTATTAATACATATTTTAGGGTTCAGTATATGCTCATATGCTCGAGGCTACGTTTAAATAAATATCAGAATTAAACACTCTTTTCCGTGTTAAATTAAACTCCACTTTCCGGAATTAAAACTCCACTTTCCGTGACAAAATAGCATAATATCTATATTTCAGTTGGGTCAATTCTCTGAGGCCATCAGATGACATACGGCGCTTCAGCTTAGCCTTGGCACTTTTAATATTTCCTTCCAACTCCACAAGTTCTTGTGCTTTGGATTTTTTAATGAATGAGGCATACTGTATGATCCGACCCCTAAGAACAGCCTTAAGTGCCTCCCAAGCCACGCCCACAGAGGATACTGAGGACCAGTTGGTCTCCATATAAACATTGATTTCAGTCTTTAACATTTGTTGGAAATCAGGATTTTGCAAAAGGGACACATTAAGGCACCAACTATATGATTTCTTTTACTCTGTATATGGCAACACCTCTAAACTCACCAGAGCGTGATCTGAGACTAAGATATTTCCAATTGAGCAATCAACAACAGATGAAATGAGGGACTTGGACACCAAAAAAAAAAATCTATTCTAGAATAAATCTTATGAACTGATGAAAAAAATTTATAGTCCCTACCAGATGGGTTCAAAAGTCTCCAAATATCTGTAAGACCAAGATTTTTACACATCCTGTGAAGCGTCCATGTTGCTCTAGGGGGTTTACACACTTTTGCTTCACAATGATCAAGGACTGAGTCCATCAAAAGATTAAAGTCTCCTCCCAATATTATATCATGAGGGGTGCCAGCAGCTTGCAACATCCCTTCAAGATCTATAAAAAAGCCCTGATCATCAGCATTAGGTGCGTAAATATTAGCCAAAATCAACCTTTGCCCTTGAATTTCGGCTAAAACAATAATGACTCTCCCTAATTTATCATTAAACTGTTTGAGACATTTGAACTGTGGATGTTTATTTACCAATATAATGACTCCCTTGTTCTTACTTGAGTCAACACTAAAAAAAACATGTCCACCCCATATCTTCCCAAATTTTTCAGCTTCCTGCGGGGAGAGATGTGTTTCTTGAGGAAACACTATATCATATTTCTTACGTTTAAAAAAGTAATAACCTTCCTTCTTTTTATGGGGTGCCCCAACCCATTCACATTCCACGTGGAGAGAGACAATCCACTCATATTAACATTTGACATTTTGACATATTAGAAAAAATAGACTGTGTGTCAAAAACAAAGTTATACAGACCACATTCCCCATTAGTGAAACAATCAAACCCCGAACTTCCCCCCGAACAAAACAAACCGAAAAAATAAAAACGTGCACATGAACCCCGCGCACGAAAGTGCCAACCGGCGACAATCCCTCAAAACTCAAAAGGTCCATGAACACCCACGAGCCCCCGTGACAACTTTGCCATCGGATTGCACAATTTTGCCTCACAAATTTGTGAGGCAAATTACATAACAGAAAATACTTTGTAAAATAAACCCAGCAAATAGGAAGAATGAACACAAAGTACGTGTAGATTCATTCACAGAACTGTCTCAAAGGTGTGATCTTCCACAAAACAAATTCCAGCTGAAATAAAACCGTTCAGATTCCTTGGAGAGACAAACGAATGTTCCGTGAGCCGGCTGTTATGAGTTCAGCGGATGACGTAATCATTCAATGTCCTGTAAAAAAACTCAAAACAAACTACAGCCAGTAGGAGGAATAAGCACGAAGAACGAACAGATTAATCCACAGCTGTTCCAAATGAGTGATATTCAATAGAACAAGCTCCAGCCGCTAGGCGGAACCAATGCAAAAAGAAACAAAACCGGCATCCCAGTTCCCCGGATGATCGAGTCAATTCACTTAGAGGCTGCATAAACGTATATTCCATGACTTACACAATCTGTCAACTTTATAAAAATCATCCTTTGTGTGAGCATGTAGATATTTTCAGTCATCCGTAGTGTCCATTCTCAATCTGTCCGGGAACTTCAATGCAAAAGTAATCTTTCATCAATGCAAAAGTTTCTTTAAGGAAAAGTGTTATTCACAAAACAAGCTCCAGCCGCTCGGCGGAGCCAACGCAGTTTACTCAGACATTGATTCTATAAAAGACATTACCAGATTTGGACATGTAAATACTTTGCGACCGTCCTTCGTTTCTATTCTCAGTTTGGCCGGGAACATCAGAGCAAACGAGATCTTTTTCTGATGTAAGAGTTTCTTGCATTCCTTGAACCGATCGCATTTCTCTCTTGTCGAGTTCGCAAAGTCCGGGAACAAGAAAATATTATGGTTCTTCCAAGAAAGCTTCCCTTTGCTCCTCGCCTGGCACAAAACCAGATCTTTATCAGATGATCTCAGAAATCTGGCCAGGATTGATCGGGGCCTATCTCCCTCAGCAAATCTGTGAGCTGGGACTCTGTGAGCTCGCTCGATTTCCAGCTTGTGGCCTGTTATGTCGAGCAGACTCGGGAAAATCTCGTCTAGGAATTTCACCATATCTCTGCCCTCCTCATGCTCAGGAATTCCAACAATTCGAACGTTATTCCTGCGGCTTCTATTCTCAAGATCTTCAAGCTTTTCAAGGAGATGTTCCAAATCAACGTTTGTCGCGGGTGGATTAGCGGTTTATTCCCTCTCCAAAAATTCCAGAAATTCGATTCATTTCTCAACATCTGACACTCTTGTAACTATCTCAGAGAATTTTATTTCCATCGCCGTAATCGATCGACGTATTACAATGAGATCCTCCAAGTCAGCAAGAACCTTCATCAACATCACCGACATGTTGGACAACTGATGCTGGATCACCTCTCACGCCGCCGCGCCATCCAAAACGAGTCCCTGGTCTGTAGGCCTGTCGGGGCTTTCATCCTGAACACGTAAGTGTCTTTTAATGTCTCCAGAGCCCGAGGATTTTGACTTCTTTGCCATGTTTTACCTCAAAGAGCAAATGTGTAACTGGGTGTATCAAATTTCACCAAATTATAACATGAAAATAATAAAAAATTTAGCAAAGTGCGCAGAGCTCGTCGCTCACACGTCTGCTTCTTGCATGGCATCACGTGACCTCACTGGACCCTTTCTTGATCCCCTTCAATTTGCTTATCGAGCAAACAGGTCTGTGGATGATGCAGTCCTGCAACATCTGGACAGACCAGAGACATATGCAAGGATCCTTTATGTGGACTTCAGTTCGGCTTTCAACACCATCATCCCAGCTATTCTCTGGACTAAATTACACCAACTCTCTGTTCCAACATCTATCTGTCAGTGGATTACCAGCTTTCTGACGGACAGGTAGCAGCTTGTGAGACAGGGGAAATTCACTTCCAGCACCTGTACAATCAGCACTGGTGCCCCCCAGGGATGTGTGCTCTCCCCACTACTTTTCTCCCTCTACACCGACGACTGCATCGCCAAGGACCCCTCTGTCAAGCTCCTGAAGTTTGCAGAAGACACCACTATCATCAGCCTCATCTAAGATGACAATGAGTCTGCATACAGAAGGGAGGTTAAACAGCTGTCTGTCTGGAGCAGTCAAAACAACCTTGAGCTGAAAACACGCTCAAAACGGTGGAGATGATTGTGGACTTTAGGAGGAACACCCCAACACTGTCCCCCTCACCATTCTAAACAGCACTGTGGCAGCAGTGGAGTCATTCAGGTTCCTGGGCACTACCATGTCACAGGATCTGAATTGGGAGACACACATTGACTCCAACCTGCCACAGGCGCTGCTGATACAGTTTTAGTCAGCAGTCATTGAGTCTCTGCACTTCAATATCTGTCTGGTTTGGTTCAGCTACGAAATCGGATATCAGAAGACTACAAAGGACAGTTTGGACTGCTGAGAGGATTATTGGTTGCCCCCTGCTCTCCCTTCAAAAACTATACACTTCCAGAGTGAGGAAAAAGGCTGAAAAAATCACTCTGGACCCCACTCACCCTGCCCACTACCTTTTTGAACTGTTGCCTTCTGGCCGCATATATATATATATATATATATATATATATATATATATATATATATATATATATATATTGTCTATTGTGTATTCTTTATATACTTTATTTTCTTTTCAATATTTATTTATTTATTATTACATTTTCTAATATTTTTTAAAAGTCTTGTTGCTGTTTTGTATTGTTGTGTACTGGAAGCTCCTGTCACCAAGACAAATTCCTTGTATGTGTAAGCATACTTGGCAATAAAGCTCATTCTGATTCTGATTCTGATTCAGTCACCTTTTTGCCTATTTTTAATCGCTTTCCACTCTTAATTAATCTACAAACAAATAGAGTAAAACGAAAAGTTTATCCAGTCAGAATTTATTCCTTAATACTTACAAGCAAAGCATGACAGCTGTTTCACAAATCGCATGCCCGAAGCAGTGCGTGAGTCTGAGCTCCACCCCGTCAGGCCTTCAGAATTTCTTCAGAATCCCTCAACAGTGCAAATGAATGGGCAACTAAAGTCAGATTGTCAGATTCATCAGTCAATCAGATTGATTTATTTGTTCTTGGTGGGTGTGATCTTTAGGATATGTCCCAGTTGAGGCATTCTAGCTAGCCTTGAGAGATGCAATCACGCTTTAAGTGATGTACATAATTTGAAAGCGAAGAGCACGAGATCTTGCTGTTGAGTTGGCTGTCATCACTACTGGTATTGCTGTTGAGAAAGAGATCCTTATGGATTTACAAACACGAGATGTTCTGCATGACTGTGTGATTGCTTAATTTGCTTAAACAAGAAAGGAGGACTGATTTTCACTTCAAGTAAATTGGTAAGTGCTTTTTGCATTGTTATAGCAACATCAGGAGTTTTCAAAGTGTAAATTAGGCTGCTTGAGCATTCAGTGTCGGATCAAGTTTTGAAAAGTAGCGCTGCATTCCATTCAACTCGGAAAGTCAGATTTTACAACTTCCTACTAGGAAAAGTGCAATGGAATCATCTTGAAGTCAGAATTACAACTTGCATGTTCGTGCAGAAATTCTCAACTCTGATTTCGCCGAGATGAAGGGGCATGATGTCACACAAACATGTCAACACTCAGGGAGATATACAAAGTAAATGATAAACATTCACTTTATTAAGTAATATTGATAAATGAGTTTGTTTCCACATTACATGATATTAAAGCTTGTTTAACAAACGCCTGCAGAAACAGGTGTATAAAACATTATAATCTCTTTTGAGAATCGTACACCTGAAGCAAAAATACTAGCACTGCAGCATTGTTTATCAGTTGGGTTGCTAGGAGACATCTCTAATGAGAGTCAAACCCCTGCTAAGCTAACGGGAGTGTTGCAGTTTTGTTTCCTTAAACATCATCTTCCGAATATCGGGGAATGGAATGTATTTATGGTTGGAGATATCAAGTAGGAATATCCCACATCCAACTTGAATGGAATGCAGCATAACCATGTACCCTAACGAAACAAAATTTATTGCAAGCAACATTTAAATCGCAAATATTATTAGATAGATTTTTCCAGGTATTATAGACCTCCTTGGTAGATTCATATGAAAAATTATGATTTTTGAATATCTGTTCGGGAAATGTTCATTTCACAAAACAGTCATACTGCAGTTAAAATTAGGCTTGCTTGAGCAATAAGTGTCGTTTCAAGTTCTGGCATTCGAGCGTGGATGTGTTTTTAAAATGTCAATTTGTATTACTAGTTAGCTGTGACATAATGCATGATTCCCAAAGGCATAGGGTGTCTTATTCATTGTGAAACTGTGTTTTCTTAATGGCATGAATCACACTGAAGGCCTAGACTTAAAATGCACGGCCCGCCACTGTGTTTAAGACTATTTATTTCACTATCCTAACACAATTATATGGTTAGTTTTATTACAGTATAGATCTTTTATTTGATATACAATTTTATCATGTGGTACAACAGTACACATACAGTTTGCAACCATAAATGGTCTAGATACATACATTTTGGCATTTTACATTGTGGGAAATAGCCTAAGCTCAGGCTGTAAACCGTACATGTTGATTAATTTAACGTCATCTGTGCTGAGTTTCATTTTAATTTAGTATAAGTATTAAGAGAAAGTATTTTAAGTAAGATGTTGAATACAGTGGATATTATTGTATGCACTTTTTTCTTTTTTCTAAGTCACTTTCTTTCTGTCTGAACAAGAAAAAGGAAACAGATTAAGTGTTTCAGTGAAGTCATTTGTGCATTTGGGAGGTCTGGGTGTGGTGATAGTTGATTGACACATTTGGTGCAGGGGCGGATTGGCCATAGGGAGAACCGGGACTGCGGCACCACGATATGCAGAAGTGGACAGGGAAATCTGTGCACCCCCCAGGAACTGGATAGAGGTTCTGTTTCATAGAGGGTTTTCTTCTGAGTTAACCCTCAAGACACTGATCTAAACCACTCACTTATTGCCTATGAGCCAAAACTTTGCACAGCAGAATTAAAAGCCAACATGTTTGGTTGGTTACTATCCTCCGATTTCTACCCCAGTCCCTGGGGCAGGCTCTTGTGTTGTCACAAGCTCCATGTGACAGAGAATCAGAGAGAAAGTGGGGGGAGCAACATTATCACACAGGAAGTTGACATGTTGCTACCGAATGTTCCAATACCCCGACATCAGCCCCATTCTATGAGTTACTGACAAGCACCGTCTCCCATCAGACATTTTTACATCAGTTCAAATGGGTTTACCTTCTCCTGTCACGCAACCAACAGCATGTTGCATTATCAGCGTGTGAGACCTGGGTTCTTGCTCCACGATGAATCCAGGAAGTAATCACATTCATACAATAAGTGTCCAGCATGATTTTAGGGTTCCATTTTCCCTCTAAGAATATATTTTTAGTCCACTGACGGTTAGGTGTAGGGTTGGGTTATGGGGGTAACGTTTATAAAATATGCATTCCTTTTCAACTGTATTATATCACTGTGGACATTTTATTTGGATACTAGAGCTCACATGTGCCCTTACATCCAAAAACACTTCCTGCTTCGGACTGTGCTTTGAATTTTGGTAATCACAGACCAAGTGTAGCTCATTAAATTTCAGCCTACTGTTTCCAAATTAACTAGTGTGACAGACCTCTGATCTCAGCAAATTTGTTCAGCCAAAATCTAGTTGTTTGGAGTTAGCTTTATCATCACTGTCTTAGCCCCTGCTGGTAGATGCAGGAACTACACCATTATAATGGCAAAAAGATATTTTTTCCATTGACTGCAATTTAAAAGTTATCATATATTCTGACTAAATATTTATTTTCCAAGCAACACATAAATTGTGAGAATTTCATTATCTTATTGTAGAGTTTGGCTTTTAAAATCATGAAATGTTGTTTTAATTTTCCCTATCTACTGCCTCTGACAAGTGATCAGTCACATAATGTGTTGTCCATGACTGAGCGCCCGTAAAACAAAGATGGCAGCATCCAGGTCATGTATTTCTGGGCGGTCACGCGCTAACTGAGCAACCACCATTTAGATAAATGGGAATGCTAATGGATAACTCTCTCCAGGTATTATACACCTCCTTGAATACACCAAATTTATTTGTGAGTATCTCAGTACAGCTCAAATCACACAGCAGGACATGGAGAGTATATTTATTTTAATTTTAGTAAGAATTTGTTTACTGCAAAAGTCACACTTGGATATCTTAATTTCCTACTTAATAAGGACCCCAAGACAACATGACCTCACGCTTCACCCAAATAAAAGCTGCAGGTTATCATATTTTGTGCAAGATGTCATTAATATGATTAAACTGAATAGACAAATGAGGCATAGCACGTAAGTGTTGTGCAGCTCTAGTGTCCCAGGCCCCCTAAAGTTCTTCTTGGCTCCTCTACAAGTTGCTTTGTGTGTCATAAAGTCTGCTCAGTGCTCACCCTTTCCAATACACACCCTACTCCAAATCACAGTGCTGGGACCTTTGTAGTCATCTATTCCTTTAGAAGACATAAAGAAACAATGTTTTTGAAGCCATTGTACAACTAGTCTCAGAGGTACAAGGACAAGTTGATGACTGAATGATTGACAGTTCCAAAAATCTGTGCATGACTATTCACTCTGCGACTTCAATGAATTGGACAGAAATATTTTTTCCAAAAAGGGGATATCCATTCGCCAGCAGAGGCTTTGACCTTAAAGGCTCCATGAAATTGATTTAACAAGTGCAGTTTTCTGCTCTGTGTTGATGTAGTTCCTACTGAAATAGGAAGTTTGGGCAGAACATATTGAAGGGCTCATCCCTTCTTTTAAAATATCCAATAGGCTTTAGTTTTGTCACAGCCATGAACTATTATTTGCTACTTCCTGGTCGGTTGTATTCTCATTCTAGAGAGAATTCGACTGGACAACAATCTGTGTAGTGCAGCATGATTCATCAATATTTTTGGTCCGTTTGTCTGGAAAAGAAACATAGTATATTTTAAAAGCATAAATCTGCTATAAGGGGAACTTTGTCAAAGTTTAGGAGTACACTAGCATAGAGATGACCTCAAAGCTAACTACGGTGACCAGACATCCAGATAAAACTGGTAAAGTCCTGATTTTATGAGCCGTGTCCCATGTCCTGATGGAGGTACTGTGGGGATGCCTTTTGTCCCATTAAATGTTTTACGAAACTGACATTGCTGTGCTTCGTGCTTAGATTTTTGTCATGGTCATCTAGTCACCCTAAAGCTAACACAAATGGACTATAAGTCACATTCTGATTTCACAGAGTCAAGTCAACATGAAAAGTCATTTGCAACTCATTTTACCACTGTAATGTGACACTCAGAAAAAATATTGGACCGAACTTGGATTGATTGTGTAGAGAAAATTGGGTCAATTTTGATAATAACTAAATTACATTTTTTGATTGGATTTTATTAAGGCTGTTTCTCCCAGCAGTCTTTGGTTTAATGCTCTGAGAATGCAGTTAAGGTTTACAAAACAAATATTAAAGGCTGACCACAAGGGGATTAAAACTCATTATGACAACATTACTGTGAGAAACCCTCCCAGAAGCCCTACACTTATGCAAGACAGAGCAAATAAGCATTGATTTGGCAATCAAATTTGCAAATGTCTGGCATGTTTAGGAATTACAGTATTCGGAACTTGCTTAAGAGCAGCACTTCATTCCACTCTGGTAACCAATCAAAACATAACAAGAAAATGTGTGTGGTTTATAACAGGCTTTTCTCAAACTTTCTCATATTTTCAGTTAATTAAAAGTGTCTTTGCTTTTAAAAAAAAGAATTAACAAGGCTTGGCTCTTTCAGTTATAGAAGAATTAATTGACTGACTCTTTTACATTTGTCCTGTCGTGTGATACAAGCATTTGTCTAACAGGATGTGACTGGAAGAATTAACAACCCTAATCAAAAAAGAAGTAGTCCTCGTGACATAATAACACACACAAACACACACACACACACACACAGAGAGAGAGAGAGAGAGAGAGAGAGAGAGAGAGAGAGAGAGAGAGAGGGAGAGTGAAAAGGCACCGTGGGAAGCTATTGCAAAACACAATGCAGTCTTTAGAACTGATGGAGTAAAATGTGAAGAATCAGAGGAATTCAGAGGTCCCACTCATGGTGATGAATAAGAGGTTATGTTCTGGTTTTTCCTCTTGCTAAGGAGCTGAATGCATAAGAATTGCATGTCCTGCAGTGGTGTATGAAATCCATATGAAATCCATATGGGATGCCGTTTATCCCATATTTTAGCATTACACACACAAACTGGTGAGATTGTTAGACAAATCAAGAAAAAAAGACCTGAAACACAGGCACCTTTCACGTTAAGTTGTGCAAGATATGAGCTGTTGCTTTACATGGACACTTGACAGAAGTGGCTGGGAAAGATCAGTGACAATCAGCGCATGTTTTCTGTTGTGTTTTCTGTCAGAAGAAGAAGAATTTTGTCAAAAATATAGAATCTGACTGCATGTTAATTGTTTTCCACCATTGTGAATTTAAAACACCAGTAAATGCACCTATTCATGACATCGCATTACATTTTATTGCATATGTCACTGCTCATTCTGGAAGAGAGAGAGACTCTAAAGTATCTCTCTATATGATGGTAAGAAAAACTGCAGCACTTTTAATACAAAAGAACTGTACACTAGTACAGGTTTAGTTAAAATGCTTAACATGATTTTCTTACACTTCCTTAGGGATAAACATTATTTAGTTCCAAACAATGACACAAATCCAAGGAAAAACATTTTCTCCATAACATTTTCATGTTAAGTCTTTTCTCTCCCTTTCTGTCTTCTTCCTTGCTGCTGAATAGAAGAATGTTTCATTTTAAGTGTAGTAGAGACCGTTCGCACTGAACGCGAATTGCGTCCGTCCACTCTGTTTTTCAATTAAAACAAGCTATAGATGGACCTCTTTAATCATTGTGCAGTGTCTCGCGCAGGAGTGCCTGTATATACAGTATACTGTATGTACAGAGATGCAGTACCGCCAATCCTTAGACAAAGATTATGCATGCGTAGGGCACTAATCCCAAAAAAGTCCACTGGCTGCCCTTCCTCGCGGTCAAGGAACACTCCCCCAGTCTGATGATTGCCTCTCTCAGTCTATGTCTAGGATTGGTAGCTGGATTGCTGTCTGATTGGGTATGCATATTCCATTTACACATGGCCGAATAACTTTTCTCTGTAATCTAATCTACAATTCCTGTTCTGTATGCAAATATAACAGGGTTAACTTCCATGATGATGCTTATGCCAGGCAGTGAAATTTTGCTGCACTTGATATGGCTCTTAAAAGTAAAAAACGGAGGCAGCTGTAATTGCTTAGATTATAAAATGAGCACACAAATCTGTGGGCCCATTTGTGTGCTGTTGTAGTTCCATTTGGTAAGAGCACAGTTTACGTATTTGGCCTGACTCTGAGCAACTAGATGCATTTTACAATTGGCTGAATCAAAGACTGTTTAGCCCAAGATGGAGCACTTGTATTAAAATGAATGAGAGAAATTAGAGTACCCAATATGGCAGATGTAGAAATGGAAGTCCCACCTTACAAGTAAAAGAGACAATCACCTTTTAGAAACAGACATCGCTTGTCAGTCAACTCGAGAATGTGCATGTGCATTAGCTAGACCAGCTGGGAAAATAGCGTTTTAGCGTGATCTGAGGTAAAGAAGCACAATTTAAGAAACCAGAGTTGCTAGATTTTACTGCTGATTCAAAATATATTCTTTGATCGTAATCTTGACCAACCGTTTTGGAGATATCAGTCTTTCCCTATTCAGGTAGATAGGAGCTGTACTATTATACAGCTTGTTTTCATTGAAAATTGATGACCAGGAACGTTCCAAAGATGGATGCCATGTTGTATGCGTCTCAAACCACCTTCTGACTGATCAGTGTTTTGCTATCTGCTCCAAACGCATTTTGTCAGGCATTTAAACTGGGTCTTTATGTGATCAGTGAAAAAGTGACTAAGTGTAATACCTCAGGATTCTCTTTAAACTGTTGCTCTGCCAGTACAGTAATCAACATGAAAGAAAAAACTGGCCATAGAAGAAGCCAGTTTATGCTAATATTCACTATAGTACCCCTTATGGCCATGCTGTGTTTGCAATGCGAATCGGTTGCGGTCATTTTGCTGACACATTTTGGAACGCAGCAATGCACAAAATTGAGCTTGCATAGATAGAAGCGTTTGTGTTTACGTACTTGCATAGAGTATGTTTCAGGCCTTTCTCTGACCCTGACAAGAAATATGACCCTCCCAAGAATGCTGTTTGTTAAAAGATAGCTGCATCATTCGTATTTTCAAATCTGAACCTGGGGCGGGTGATTAATGATAGCTCAGAAATGTTCGCTTCTGGGATCGTGATTTGATTGTTCCCCTAGAAAGAGCAACAGTCTCTTCAAATGGCCCTTGGTGTAACACTTTTCACCCATAGTGCCGAGAGTCTGAGCCTAGACAGGACACTGACTTCAATGCCAGACTCCCAAATTCCAATTTGTCTTAATTTAGAGCAAATGTCATCCATGTGCAGAGAGTCCAGAGAGAGAATAATGACCTATGTTGTGACAGAAAAAGCTCATATTCTGACCATGATGTAATATATAAACTACAGCCACAAGGGCTAGCCATGGTGTTGGGAGTTCACAAGAAAAAGAAGCAGTCAAATGTCTTCAAAGTGTCACACTAAAAGAAAAAGAAAATGACAGGGAGGTTGAAGCTAAGGACATATATCTTAACATGTTGGACCACAAGGGACACATTTGATACATAATATCATTACCTCACTCAGTAAATCAATGTTAGAAAGCAATAGGACAAATTTCCCATAGTTAGTACAATGATATGTAGTTATATAGAGGTCAGACAAGTCACACATTTTGAAAACAGAAAATTATAAATTGTTTTTAGTGACATTTTCTTGGTAAAAGACATTTGAATCTATTAATGTGAAATGTCCAACCAAATGAACTGGGCTGTGTTTCCCAAAAGCATCGCAAGCTTAAGTTAATCGTAGAGAACATTGGTGCAGATGGTTTCTATGATCTACTTAGGCTTACGATGCTTTTAGGAGACGCAGCCAAGATTAGTACAGTTAAAGTAATATTTTACCCCAAAATTTAAATTGTGGCACTATTTATTAGCTTTATGGGACATAAGAGAGCTATTAACCACTGTGACTGGATCAGTGAGTGTGTTGAACTCCGGAACCCTCAGTCCAGTTAGTGAAAGAATCATTCAGACCGATTTAAATGATTTGTTGAAAAGTTCTAACTCAGAAGAGCGATTCATTCAAAAACTGATCATGGCTATTTGTGCCACGGAAAAAAAACAGGGTGGATGTCAAGATTTTCTGTGAAAAACGATTTAAATTTCAGTCTGTTTCTCTCACAATATCATATAGGAAATATAGCGCATGAGTTGTATGGCATCATTTTTTAATGATACTTTTATTTTGTTTTGTTTTTTTTCTTTCATTTTATAGCTTGACAGCCCCAGTCCTCATTCACTTTCGTTGTATGGTAAAGCACAGCCATGCTATTCATAAAAAAAATCACCTTTTCAGTTCCACAGGTTTGGAACGAAATGGCAAATTGCACATGTGATGTGTACTGAAAAGGTTAAGAAAAACGGTAACACTTTATTATGAAAGTACATGAATAATCATGTATTAATACCTGAATTAATAGTTACTTCTGCATAAATTAATGATGAGTTAAGGAATAGACTAATCAGGAACTAATGAAGAGCTAACCTTAACTACAACATGACTCCTTAATTACATGTTAGAGTTGAAAGTTAATGCATTAATTAACATTAGGCAATCAACTAAATCAAACAGCCTTTATAAGAATGAATGTGAAGTACTTCAAATTTGAATTAAACATTCATATTTAATGTTGTCATTATTAAAATCTTTTATACTTTTAGCTGTGTGCAGTTTCACCACAAAACGTCATTGAATGGCACTGTATAATTCCGCAATTTTTTAAATGGACATGAAAAACTTAGATTAACACAAAAATAATAATGATCAACAATAATTTGTTCTGAAACCCATTTTACATTATTCTCCATCCTTTTTATTTCATACTCAACCTACCACTCAATTCGCTCTTCATCCAGACCATAGAAACTTTCTATGGTCTGGAAACTCAGTTACTTTCTGAGTTTGATAAGTTCTCAAAATCAAAATTCACAATGATGATAATGATTAAATTATCATCATCTTCATCATCATCATCATCATCATCGTTGTTAATAATAGTTATTTGTTTTGTGTATTTTTCTGTGGACATTTGTGCAGGTAAACATTCGATCATTTATTGTGTGAACTTCATCCATTTCAAGTGCAGATAGTTTGCACAATTTCTGCCCTCAACTACAGTATGTGGAGACCTTGTTTCTGATGGGGCACTTATAAGTGGCGCTCTCCAGGTTTTGGCTGGCTGCTTGCCACAATTTTCTATGGTAATGCTGACATTTTTAATCTAAAATTATTGGCTGTTTTGTTGGACTGAATTAAGGACCGAAGTCAGATTGTTCATAATATAAATTTTGACGACATTATGTGCAGTATTAATTTTGTTATTTGTATTGAACGTATTAAGTGCTAACATTAGCATTTTTAGCATTTCTGATTTGACATCAGGAAATATTGAGAGAGACAAAACACACCTTATAAATCATTTAAAAGTGTCTTGTGTGTCTTAACAGGTATTTCTGGATTTACTTTTGAGTCTGTATATGTTTCAAAAGAGATTTCATTCATTTAAAGCATATTGGTGGAAGATTTACACTTGACTTTCTGAATTGTTTTTTTTCTTCACATTAAAGGTGTTTTTCCCTTTAAATGTTGTGTTTTTTTATTGTCATCTATGCTGGTGGATTTGTATTTCAATTAAGCAGATCTTTAAAAAAACTTGGTCTTTATTTCACTGGTTTAAAAGGATCACCTCAGTGCATGTGTATCATTACTAACTCATTATTAACGACCCATGAACCCATAACTTGTTAATGCATCATCATGTCATGACTTTACTTGGTGGTGCACATCATTATTAACTCGTTGTTAACTACTCATGAACTATCATCAACTGATGACTTGTTAATGCATCATCATGTCATGACTTTACTTGGTGGGACACATCATTATAAACTTACTATCAACTACATATGTACTACACTAGTATTCATCCCAGTTAAATCACATAGTTTAGCATCATTTGGTTTGACATGAGGTGAACGCTGAGATGCGGACATGGCCTGCGTATGGATGACGATTGACCTGAGTGGTAGGACAGACAGTGGAAGAGCGAGTATGAAGGGAAAGGAATGGAGAATCACACAGAATGGGTTGAGATCAATTATATTTATTAAAAATTGGTGGCAATCATTACAGGAAAAGTTCACTCAAAATTGAAAATTCTCTCATCATTTACTCACACAAGTAACAAGTAACTATTAATTCAAGTATTTATTCATGATTATTCATGTACTGTTATTATAAAGTGTTACCAGAAAAACCTACAAACACAAGGAGTCTAGATTGTGTCCAGACACACTGATAGATGACACACAAGAGAAGGAACACAAAAGACATAAAACTTAATGATGCAAAAATAGTTTTTATTGATTCAGCAGTGTGGGCAATGATGCTTAAAAGACCAAATAAGCAATAAAAAAGAGGTGACTGGGTTACACAGCTGCTCTGTTTAACACAATGGCTAGGCAAAGGGCCAAGAAAAATACACCCTTAGCACGCACAAACACACTCTCAATCACCCACCCGTCCGCACAAGCACACACACATAAAACACTTTTGCTGTCAAATGCCAGAGTAATCAACTATCACATGCTATCCACACTGAGTTCAGGATCATTGAAGACAACGTATTGCTGTAAATAAAACCTTGTGATTCAAGTCATTCAGCTGTTAAAGTATCTCTTTCAACACCCAAAGATGCGACGGGGTCAGACAACTCCAAGCACAATAAACACAAGGTAAAGAGGTAATATATTTTAATCAATGTTTCGGAGAAGCTAGCTGGTACAATAATCAGTGCGGCTGACATCTAAGTGTTCCTGTAGTAAACTGGTTGGGCATGGTGCTAACAATGCTGAGATTGTGGGTTTGATTCCCACAGACCACATACAGTGGCCCTAAAAATGATTTGGACACTTAGCCACACTTAAAAATGTGTGATTATCATTGCATTAGATAGCAAAATATAAAATCAAGTAGAAATTTATTTTAAAGAAAGATAGCACAAGCACATCTTTCAAGCAAAACATTCCACAAAAAGAAGTTTGATAGGTTTTAAACGAAGTTAGTTCTAAGAGTTCTATCACCATGTGCTTGCAGGCACCACTTTGATATGTTTTTAATAAAACAACATATGCAAAACAGTTCCTTTCCTTTAAAATTGAGGTAAAAATATTGTTCTTAAAAATGATAAATGATCCATCAGAGATCAGCTAAAAATCAGCCAGAACAGGGCAATTGTGACACTAAATGGAAATATGAATAATTCTGCTGCTGAAAATACAAAATTATGTTAGATGCATATGCTGCTTACACACAGTCACTGATTACATACATTTGTTGTTGTTGTTGTGAAACATACATTAGTTTCACTTCAGTTTTCGCAGTTTCAACCAAACTCATCGTACAATACCTGTGGCTTCTAGTGTGCAGTTGTATTTTAGAGCTCTTTATGCGCAATTAAGTGAATTCCATTTGAATGCCTGCATTACGCAGCCGTAACAGAAGCTAAAATAATTTTAAAAATATACACTGATGGCCAAAAGTTTGGAATAATGTACAGATTTTGCTCTTATGGACGGAAACTGGTACTTTTATTCACCAAAGTGGCATTCAACTGATCACAATGTATAGTCAGGACATTAATAACATGACAAATTACTATTACAAATTGAAAAATGTAAACTTCTTCAAAGAGTTCTCATAAAAAAATCCTCCACGTGCAGCAATGACAGCTTTGCAGATCCTTGGCATTCTAGTTGTCAGTTTGTACAGACACTCAGGTGACATTTCACCCCACACTTCCTGTAGCACTTGCCATAGATGTGGCTGTCTTGTCGGGCACTTCTCACGCACCTTACAGTCTAGCTGATCCCACAAAAGCTCAATGGGGTTAAGATCCATAACACTCTTTTCCAATAATGTGGTGTCCAATGTCTGTGAGTCTTTGTCCAATTTAACCTTTTCTTTTTATTTTCTGTTTCAAAAGTGGCTTTTTCTTTGCAATTGTTCCCATAAGGCCTGCACCCCTGAGTCTTCACTTTACTGTTGTACATGAAACTGGTGTTGAGCAGGTAGAATTCAATGAAGCTCTCAGCTTAGGACATGTTAGGCATCTATTTCTCAAACTAGAGACTCTGATGTACTTATTCTCTTGTTTATTTGTACATCTGGGCCTTCAACATCTCTTTCTGTCCTTGTTAGAGCCAGCTGTCCTTTGTCTTTGAAGACTGTAGTGTACACCTTTGTATGAAATCTTCAGTTTTTTGGCAATTTCAAGCATTGTATAGCCTTCATTCCTCAAAACAATGATTGACTGACAAGTTTCTAGAGAAAGCTGTGTCTTTGTTTGCCATTTTTGACCTAATATTGATCTTAAGACTTGCCAGTCTATTACATACTGTGGCAACTCAAAAACAAACACAAAGACAATGTTATTTAATGAACCAAATATCTTTCAACTGTGTTTGAAAAAATGGAAAGTGATTTTCTAGATCCAAATTAGCAATTTAGCATGATTATTCAAGAATAAGGTGTTGGATTGATAGCTGCTGGAAATGGGGCCTGTCTAGATTTGATCAAAAATGACTTTTTTCAAATAGTGATGGTGCTGTTTTTTACATCAATAATGTCCTGACTATACTTTGTGATCAGTTGAATGGCACTTTGGTGAATTAAAGTACCAATTTCCTTGGGAATCAGCAAAACCTGTACATTATTCCAAACTCTTGGCCTCCAGTGTATATTAAAAAACGTCCATTCTGCATGATGCACATTGTCACAGTTTTTTACCTTGATGTATCGTGCCATGATTAACCATTATACCTCTAGTCATTAGTTTAAATAAATCCCCACATGTCACTTGGCAAGTAAACTCAGGGCTTTCCTGGTCCAGATACACATTATGAGTCAGGTCACTAGCTGTTTAAGCCATTTGGCCAAGCTGGCCCAGACACATATAGAGATTTAGTACATTTGAGTTACGCTATCCAGGCAAGCTGGCCCATACACACATAAAGATTTAGTACATTAGCATTACACCATTCAGCCAAGCTGGCCCAGGCACACATAGATATTTTAGTACATTAGCATTCCGCCATTCAGCCAAGCTGGCCAGGCACATTTAACCAGCATACATTCTGTGCACATGGCTCCTCGGAGCAGCAGCAGTACACAAGTCTTGGCGGTAGTTCTGCATTGTTGGGGGTTTGTGTTTTTGTATGCAGCATGTCTTGTGTTTTTCTAATTGTGAAGCAGCATCAGCATGTCCACATGCTAACACAGTATGTATATGTTCTAGCAGTAGCAGCAGAAGCATAACAGGTCTAGCCTGCCAAGACCAAATCCTTTCAATTTGTCATACCCACATTTACATGCTAAATAATTAAGAGAGTTGCCATGACTGAAATGACTAAGTTCAGGCATGTAACTCTACATGGCATGAGCGGATAGGTTCTTTGAACTTTTCATCTTTTAGTCAATTGACTCGCTCACATGTGATGTGTTCAGCCAATCTGCTTGCATGTTGTGAGCTGATAGGTCCTTAGACTTGTAATCTGTTAGCCAATCAACTTGAGTTCTCTTTCATTGTCCAGATTTTCTCTGAAAGCCTCCACCCAGCTACAGGACATGGGATTGCATGTATTTCTAATTGTGCTGCAGCAGTATGTTCTACATACTCAAAGCAGCATGTATTGTGTTTGTCAAATTGTACAGCAGTAGCAGCATGTCCACATACTAATAACCACATTAACATGCTAAATCATTACGACAGTTGTCATGACTGAACTACTGTAATCTGATTGTGCACATTTAAAAATGAAATGTTATCTAATTACAAGATTTATTTATTTTTTTAATCTGATTAATTAATACAGATTACATGTAGTCTGTTACAACCCAGAAGTGGAAATGTAAACATTATTAAGTGTGATTTATGTGTCCAAATACTTTCACAAGTAGTTTTAAATTAAAACAACTGATAAATGAAAATGGATTAAATGTGGTATTTTATGTTAATACGATAACATAAATTCACAACCCCAAAACACATAAGCACACAAACTAGACTTTTATCTGAAATACACACTCTCATGTGGTATGACATCATGCCGAGCAGTGAGTGAGGGGTATTTCCCCAGTAGTGAGCACATTTGGCTGTGACAGTACATGTTTGATCCCTGTTCATCTCCCTTAAACTCACTTTCACTGCCCAGGCTATGAAGTCACAGGAAAGCAGATTCCACTCACAAAAGACCATCAACACAAATGACATCGAGTGCAAATGCACAAAGCTCCGGTCCAGCCTGTATGAAAGAAAATTCACAAATGAAATCTCCTTAATATCTCATATATATATATATATATATATTCATACAGCCCTGGATAGTTTGTGTTTAGTATAATAGAAAAGTGTTGCTATCAGTGGGCCTCCAGAGATTTTAATATTACAGTTATTTGACTAGGAAATCCTTGGACTTAGTGCCAGTTTAAAAAGTGTTAAAAGATCTTCTTTCTTTTGTTGCAAGAGATTCCAGTTGCCTGGAAGCCATGTGTAATCGGAATCATGTCAAAATGTATCTTTGCTCTAAGCAATGGGAATATATTAATGAAAATATGGTTGTCAACAACAGCCATCCCCAAGTGCACACGCTCTGCCATAAAACAAAAATCATTTCTTGGAATCTTTTGCACATTCTCTTGTGCACCACAAATTTCTGATACAAAGCATCCATTATTCACTCATACTAAAAATGAATGTGCATTTCTTGACAGCTTTTTAAAGGAAGAATTACATTTCTTTAGTAATAAATCTAATGCATTTTAGACCAAAGTTTTATTGCACCTATTTTTGCTCAAGTATTATTACATCTATTTTGGCTTTTTCACACCTAGCAACTCACACGTTCTTTCACTAAGGACTAATTTCCCGTCAAGGTCAGGGTGCACATATAACATTTCACAAAAACACTAATCATTTGTTTCCTGTCCAAGCCTTGTTCCTGTCCAGACCCAAGGTGAGGAAACACCACAGCAACCTGAACTCATAACATGCACGTACATTTATTATTTTAAGTAATGCCTTTAAGAATTGCTCAGAAACCTCTGATTACATCACCCAATACCCCAGGTGATTCCAATACTGTCTGTTCAAGGCAGAGGCCTTACATAAATGAAACCCTTAATCTGGTCCACCATGTTTTTCAAAATGACATATGTGAACAACTATTTTCTGACTTAAGCTTTTATTTATTTATTTTGGTATGTGATGAATTACATCCTTTTTAAATTGGAGAGACCGGGACTAGTTGTCACATGCGTAAAAGACCAAAACAATGATTCAATATTTTTGTATGTTACCTTGAAAATTTTTGCTGTTTCATAAATTGTTTTGTGTTTCATAATTGACTTGATGTTTGATGTGTGCTGAAAAGCCTAAATGAGCTCTTTAATGACAGTTGTGATAAGTTAAGTAAGTCTAAGATAAGATAAAACTATTTTTTCCTCGGCAAAAACTTCTGGAAATATTCAATGGCTTTGTGTGGCCAAGACGTAAAGGTAAATTCTAATACAGACTTTCAAAAATAAGCCTACCCTGAGAAATATTCACTTAAAGCTGATGTGACTCATTTTTTTTCGATGTTAAAATACTCCTATCCCATCTTAAAAGAATATTCCAGGTTCAATAAAAGGTCAGCTCAATCGACAGCATTTGTGGCATCATTTTGATTACCACAAAAAAATTATTTCGACTCGTCCCTCGTTTTGGAGGGTTTACAGGTAGAAATGTGAAGCTTATAATTTTATAAAAGCACATACATTAATTCTTCTATTAAAACTCATGTATTATTTGAGCTGTAAAGTTGTTTAAATCGTAATTTTTACAGTCATTTTAGAATTTTAAGGTTTGTTGATATTACATCGTATGGCAATAAAGTTGTAAAACTGGCCACAACTTTACACAGAAAAGGTTGGTAAGTGATTTTATTACACTACAATCATGTTTACATGCATATTGTTTATGTCTTGTGGCTATACTTTTGAAATAGTGAGTATTTTAATGTTTATGGATTGGCCCCCATTCACTTTCATTGTAAGTGCCTCACTGGAACCCGGATTGTTGCTTTTTTTTTTTTTTTAGAAAAGGAGGGTCAAGTCGAAATAAATGTTTCTGGTAATCAATATTATGCCACAAATGCTTTCGATTGAGCTTAACTTGTATTGAACCTGGAATAGTCCTTTAAAATGTAGAAATAACTAGAGACAGACATGAGTATAGATTGATTTCCTTGAAAACTGCAATCACTTTGGCTTTGAAGCGCTTTCCAAAATCGCTCTGCTTGTTTGTGCAACCCATCTAGCTTCACACAGCAACACTGACTCGACCAATGGTGTAAGTTTGGGGCAGGACTATCTGTTTTTTCAACCAATGGCAGAAGGAGGGTGTATTCGGAAATCTGTTTGTAAACAACATTTATTTTTTGCAATTCTGTTGGTGATGCTAGTGGCACAGAAATTACACACTTCAGCTTTAAATTAAATCTGTGATAACTAGACTTCCCTACATATAAGCTTATCATTTTACTCCTATTCACATAATGTATAAAATCTGATCTTAGGGCCAACATTCTGATAAAGTCTAATACAACTACTTTAATACATTAACCAAACCAGCCTGCATTAATCAAACTGGCTCAAACACACAGAGCATAATATTACATTTCTCTCTATGACATACTGAGATTTGCTGTGAGTAATATAACTGGATTTATTGCCTTATGAGTCTGAGAGCACATGTAGCCAGGCATCTGAAAAATTCTCTCTTTAATGCAAGAATGATAAATTGCCCACAGATGTTGGAGCGGGATCCGGTATGACATGCGTTGTACTTGCCTCCAGAAAACAGGTGATGCCACATGTTGTGAAATCAGATCACCCTGCATCTCCGATGGTTGTGAATTGCAACCAACTGCTATGCCTCAATTTGCACACTCAATTGACTTCGAAGACAATGATATTGAGACATTGCGCCAATGCAAACAAATGGTAAAAAGAAAGGTTGAGAAAAGTAAACTGTACTATAACCCAGACTTTTATTGGTTTAATATGAGAAGTTTGATGTTTGTCCGCTGGTGTCTAGAGGGGAGAAAAGAAAACAATATCTAACCACCATGCCAAAACTCAGGTTAACTGTCATATGAAAAGGCCAAAATGTTGTGATTTTGGGATGTAGTGTTTTCCCTGAATTTAGACATACATTTTTCAATTAATTATGAGTGGTTATATTTCATTGTAAAAACATTGTGTTTAAAAATGCACTCTTTATTAATTTTTGTTTATATTGCACTGGATGATATGGCAATAGTCTTAAACTTATACTGATATCTAGTGGCGTGGATGCAGCATCATGCAAAAGAAAATGTTTTTAGTTGCAGATGTCATATTAGAAATGTGCTATTCACAGACAAACATAGTTAGAATCTGATAATATGGGGTTTACAGAGATAAAGTGAGTCATTTTTGGCTGGTCAAGCGGTCTTAACATGGTGGCCACCATGAGGTGAGCCGCTCAATGTAAAATAAAGCATCTTTCATTATGTTACTGATATGACTGGAGTCTTTATCTCATCTGAGTCTTAAATTGTAAGCATTTTCAAAGGTACTATTAATTTCTTTAGTGGTGCAATTTCGTAGTGAAAAAATGCTGAGTGCACCATTAAAGGGATAGTTCAACCAAAAATGAAATTTCTCTCATCATTTACTCACCTTAATGCCATCTCAGATGTGTATGACTTTCTTTCTCCTGCTGAACACATATGAAGATTTTTAGAAGAATTTCTCAGCTCTGTAGGTCCATACAATGCAAGTGAATGGTGACCAGAACTTTGAAGATCCAAAAAGCCTATAAAGGCAGCATAAAAGTAATCAATAGGACTCCAGTGGTTAAATCCATATTTTTCAGAAGCGATATAACAGGTGTGGGTGAGCAGCAGATTAATATTTATTTTTTTGCTATAAATTCTCCTCCCAGCCCAGTAGGTGGCGATATGCACGAAGATTGTGAATCAGCAAAACAAAAGAAGAACAATGTGAAAATGGAGATTTATAGCAAAAAAGGACTTAAATATTGATCTGTTTCTAACTTACATCTATCATATCATGCATTTAACCACTGGAGTCATTTGGATTACTTTTATCCTGCCTTTATATGCTTTTTGGACCTTCAAAATTCTAGCCACCATTCACTTGCACTGCATTATGGACCTACAGAGCTGAGATATTTTTCAGCTGAAGAAAGACATACACATCTGGGATGGCATGAGGGTCAGGAAATGATGAGAGAATTTTCATTTTTGGCTGAATTATCCCTTTAAAAAAATCAAACTGCCTAACCAATTACATCAAACACAATATAATTCACACAGCTTGTCAACTTCATTTGCAAACACAGTTTTATAGTTCAAAGTTATATAGAGCTTTTACCTCTGTTTCACTAATACACCTTTCCTCACAAGGCTGATTTGAAATTTAATATAGTGATGGTCCACATATGCTGGGTAGAAGGATAAAGAGTCAATATAAAATTGGATTTACTGGTGTCCTCCACAGACCAGATGTTGGCAGAGCACAGTTCCTTTTTACTTGTAAAAGGCGAGTGGGAAGACAAGAAGCTGGGGCGATTTCCTAGATGCTCGCTCCATGGAATTGCCTGTTTGGTTTTTATGAAGGAAATAGCAGCATCTCTAAATCCAGGTGCACCATAGAGAGTGAATACATTATATAAGCCTTCTGTTTATTTTATTATTCAAAACAATGAAACTTAAAGGAATAGTTCACCCAAAAATGAATATTCAGTCATAAATTACTCATCCTCATGTCATTTCAAACCCATATGACTTTCTTCATAATTCAGAACGCAATAGTAGAATTTTTAATAAATATGCCACTCCATCTTTTCAACACAATGGCAGTTGATATTGCCTCATTTAACAGAGCATCCAAAATTAGTTCTTATGACTTGTGTGTCATACTTCAAGTCTTCTGAATGCATATATAGGTTTTGGTGAGAAACAATACAAAATTTGGTTTATTTTTCAGTGAAAATCTTGAGGTCCGGTGCACTTTCATAAGCGGTTAGGAGATGCTCGTTCACAGTGGCATGCAAGTACTTGGGTTGTTTTTAGCACCAAAACTTATTGTATGCCTTCAGAAGACTTGGCATATGACACATGTGTCACCAACTGCTTTTATGGTACTTTTGAGTCCTTTTTTTAGGCTTTAAAGTGAGTCTCTATCAACTGTCATAGTATTAAAAATGACGGATATTCATAAAAATTTCTCCTTTTGTGTGCCGTATAAGAAAGAAGGTTATAATGGTTTAGAACGACATAAGGGTGAGTAAATTATCAATATCTTGTCATTTTTGGGTGAACTACTCCCTGAAGCCAAGGAAGTCTTTTTGAATGAAAACACTAGTTGAACCACGGGAATAAACTATTACTTTTTCATGTTTGTCTTTTCCATTGTTTGTCTTAACAGGAGCAAAGGCGTCATCAAGCTATAAAATCAAGTTTTTCTTTGAATACATCTGTTTTGTTTTTTTTTGTTTTTTTGTAATTTATGGCCTCCCAATTGAAGCAATTATGAATTTTTCTTTTTAGGAGGCAACGCCTCAAGGTTGCTGAGAAGATTAATGTGTACAAGCATTAACTCTAAACAATGTGACAATTTGAAATATGTGCAGCGCCTTTTCTGTTTATTAAATAAGTTCCACTTAGCCAAAGAAGACTACTTCATCTTTAGTGCCTCAAACGAAAAAGAAAGTGTTTAAGTGTTTAAATGCATCTGCCATAATAAATGTCATATGTCTGAAAGCAGGGCTAGTAGTGATCCAAAGGATGTTAAATATACAAAATGAATTACTGAATGTCAGTTGGCTGATGAGCAACATTATCTTGAACATCAAAGCAGGAGCAGGAGGAGAGAAACATGGCTTTACCTTTTCTTTTTAAGATCTGATAACATTGAATCAGTGGGATTAAAGAATTAAGATTTTTATACCATATCAAAGGAATGAACCAGACACAAACAATACACTAAATAAATCAACCTGGGTGAGAAGCAGATCAATATTTAAATAAATTATTACCATAAATCTCCACTTTAACTTTCACTTTCAAAATGTGAAAGAATGTGAAAGTAAAAGTGGAGATTTCCAGTAAAAAAAAAAAGAACTTAACACTTGTGCGACCTTCGGGGCATTTTTTGTCTTTTTCATTTTTGTTTTTTAGATCATTTTGGCTGTGTTAATGCCAACGGCATACATTTTGCCAAAGGTGTGTATTTTTTGGGGAATTTTGATATTCCAACCTCAGTTCCTATAATAAATCTATAATACACTGTGTACACAAAATAGTTACACTCAGCACCTTAAGGACAAAAATGTCCCCACTGAAATCCATTAAAACTGCAATATTTGATCCTAGTGCCATTAAATATAAAATCATGAATTCTATGATATTATGCTTTCATTCTGGAGCCCTGGCTTCAAAATTTAAATGTTTAATATTTTCCACCAGATGGTGCTATTTTTCCAATGTTTAGCCTATGGAGCAAATACAAGCTTTTTTCCTATTTTCTGTTTGCTGTATTATAGAGCACTGCAGGCCAATTGAATAAATGATGCAGCTAAAATTGTGTGGGTGTGTTGGTGTGGATGTCAGAGTGTGTTTTGTGTGTGTGCATTGAGAAATTTGTGTGTGTGTGTGTGTGGGGGGGGGGGGGGGCAGGTTTAAGTGGTTTATGAGGACATTTTTTAGGTTGCAAACTGATTATTACAAGGGTATTATGCTATAAATGTGGTTTATGAGGACATTTCTAGTGTCCCCATAATTCAAATAGCTTAAAAAACATACTAAACGATGTTTTATTGAAAATGTAAAAATGCAGAAAGTTTTTTGTGAGGGTTAGGTTTAGGGGTAGGGTTAGGGTTAGGGGATAGAATCTATAGTTTGTACAGTATAAAAATCATTATGTCTATGGAGAGTCCTCATAATGATAGCTGCACCAACATGTGTGTGTGTGTGTGTGTGTGTGTGTGTGTGTGTGTGTGTGTGTGTGTGTGTGTGTGTGTAAAAAAAACAACAGTGGCATTATGTGAACAAACTGGCATTTATAAGGTTAAAATCCTGAAAATGAATTTATATTTGGTATTTATGATCAAGACTGATGTTGGTTAAAAAAATTAACTAATTGAAAGTGGAAAATAATATTAATATATAATATTATTATGGCAGTTTTTTGACGCAGACATTTTGTCCTCTAAGGACCTCTGAGTAACTTTTTAAAATTGATGCACAAGGGATAAATATTGATCCGTTTCTCACCCACACTTCTGAAGATATGGGTTTAACCACTGGAGTCATATGGATTACTTTTATGCTGCTTTTAAGTGATTTTTGGAACTTCAAATGTTTGGTCACCATTCACTTGCATTGTTAGGACCAAAAGAGCTGAGACATCTAAAAATCTTCATTTGTGTTCTGCAAAAGAAAGAAAGTCATGCACATCTGGGATGGCATGAGGATGAGTAAATTATTTGTAAATTTTCTTTTTTGGGTGAACTATCCCTTTATTGAATTTAATGGGTCATATGTGGTTTATATATGTTCCTTTAATCATTTAACCAGGCATTTTTAAATCTTATGGGTTTTACACACTTGCAATTGTTAATACGTGGTCATATTTAACTTTCGGTTAACATGATCCTGCACTTCAACTTAATAAAATTGAAAACTTAAAGGAATAGTTCACCCAGAAATGAAAATTCTGTCATTATTTACTTGTACCAATATGTCCCTCCAAACCAGTATGGCTTTTTTTTCTTCCATGGAACACAAATGGTGAATTTATTAACACTTTGTTAGTGTGAAGTGTGACAAGCCTTTTATATGGCTTATAAACTCCTTTCTGAGCTTGAGCAAGATTGGAGGTAGAATCTACTATGCATTAACTGTGGGAGGTCAGTTAAGGGAGCCTGGTGACTAATGTGCTTTACTTCTTAAATTCAGTGTTAAAAAATGAAATGAACATTCAAATGTATATCTTAAGACCCAGGCTGTAATATGTTTCTTTTGAACCTCATTAATTTCTACAGCACAGAACCGTTTGTTCGATGTGATACTGAAGTCGATAAAATCAGTGTTCATTGCATTCCTTACCCCAAGACTTCACTTAGTGAATCCATCACCTGCTGTCTGCTTTGATCCTTCTAAAATATCTAGAGCAAGAATGGTAACGTGGCTGACATAGTGAGAATCAACTGTCCACAATTGGGTTCTGCTTGAGATTATCCAATGCAGGCACATCACCGAGCAAATTGGATTAAATAAAAATGTGCTTGGTTGAATCACACAGTGGGCTGTTGGTATCTGTTTTCATTGCCAGAGGACAGTTTCAATGCAGCATGGTTCTGCTAATACATCTGATAGCATGTTTATATAGCAACAAGGCACTTTGCTCCATATGTGAAAATCAACAGATGTTTGAACAAAGGAGAAAGTTCTTGGATGTTCAGCAAATGCTGGACTCCCATTTGCCTCTCGATGAAATGGTAAGTCCATGGGATCCTGTGCAATTCATATACCTACGTTGGTGTTGGCTAATGTTGTGAATCCTGTCATTATATGAAGAGCAAGAAAGATATTGGGACTGAAAGGAAAATATAAAGTAGCCTATTCACCTTTTGTTGCTATCTAAAGACCTTTTTTTGTTTGTTTTAAATTGAATGCATTCATCCTCCATTTCTGTAATGTGTAATCTTTTTGTGTTAGAATATTTTCACTTGTCTTAGCTTAATGTGTAGAGACTACTATAAGTAAGCCATTCGGAGGTTGATATGCCTGAAAAGTGTAAAACTATGTCTCAAAAGATTGCTCAGTTTGTTTGAGCATCCTGACCAGCTCAACCAATGGCATGAGTTTGGGCTGGGATCTGCTTGTTTGACCAATGACAGAGAGTAGGAGTGTTTGGGAAACCTGTTTGAAAATGTTTTTTTATTTTTTGCCATTCCGTCTGGTGTCGTTTGTTGCACAGAAACTACACAATTCACCTTTTAATTAATCAGACTGATCTCACTATAAATTCTGCCACAGTACGTCAAAAGTTCTGCTGCTGAAATCGGTCAGTGTTTACTAAAATTCAAATTACTGCCCCCAGTTGCCGAAGCTGGAAGTGTGGCTGAAGATATGGGCAGGTGTGAGCTCCGTTTTCCGGGTCAAATGAAACTGAGCTGTATTTTTAGTAGAGCTGTCAAAACAGAGTTGGAGTCATTACACTGACACACACTTCACAAACACAAACACAAACACACACACACATACACATGTTGGTGCCGCTATCCTTATGAGGACTTTCCATAGACCTAATGATTTTTATACTTTACGAACTATAGATTCTATCCCCTAACCCTAACCCTAAACCTAACCTTTACAAAAAACTTTCTGCATTTTTACATTTTCAAAAAAAAACAAAAAAAAAAAAAAAAAAAAAAACATTGTTTAGTATGTTTTTTAAGCGATTTGAATTATGGGGACATTAGAAATTTCCTTGTAAATCACATTTATAGCATAATACCCTTGTAATTACCAGTTTGTAACCTAAAAAAAATGTCCTCATAAACCACCCAAACCCATACACACACAGACACACACAACAGCGCTTTAGAGTCAGTGATAAAATTATGGGGAAAGGAGTTCTTTACACCATTTGATGTACAAAACAAGCCCAGGTGGGATTTGTTATAGAAATAAAGTATTTTCCAGCCGATGTAAGATGTATTTTAATTACCACAGAAGCACGTCAAGTCTTAACTAACACCAAAGCGCAGAATGAGATGTTTATGTCTGCAAGCGCTTGTGGAATTCATGTGGAATTCAAAATGCGCTTGATGCTGGCACTGACGCCCTGACGCAAATCATGAACGCGGCTTCACGATTGCTGTAGCAAAGCGGATAGCCACAGTTCACCATCAGATTAATATTGTGGAGGATGAGTTTAAGAGATTTAATGCCCATTGCAATGAATATGCAACCTATGGGGAGACTAGTTCTTTCAGTTAGTCAACCTCCAACATTGACTTTGGGAAATGTTTAATGTTACTTTAATTGGTGCTATTTGTGCATTTCTATCTTTATACTGTGGAAGGCTTTATTTGAAACCTGTTAATAAAGCATTATATTGTTACAAATTGTTTTGTTTTCTTTACTAAGATGAGATGCATTTTGACAGGAAAAGAAGGATACGTGGTGTCAAACTTTCAAAATTTGTGATTAATTGCTATTAACTACAAAAAAAAAAAAAAAAAAAAAAAAAAGGATTAATCACAATTAAAAATGTTAATCGACTGACAGCACAAATTTTTGTTGTAAATTATGCAATACAGTTAACAGGAATGCATATTTTATCAACCATACACCCTAACCCAAAGCACAAATCTAACTGTCAGTGGAGTAAAATTTAAATTTTAGAGGGAAAATTTGACCACCAAATCACACACACCATTGTTTATGTGAACATAATTGTTAGTAACCTGGCAGAATGGGGTTGATTTCATGCTGACGTAATAGTTCCCCCCAAAATTAAAATTCTGTCATAATTTACTCACCCTTATGTTGTACCAACCCTTTATGATCTTTCTTCTGTGGGACAGAAAAAGAGATGATACACAGAATGTTAGTCTTTCAATTTCATTGTATGGAAAAACAACGTAAGACTCCTTTTGTATTCCATGAAAGAAAAAAAGCATATCTGTTTTGTAAAACATGAGGGTAAGTCAAAGACTACAGAGCTTTCATTTTTGGGTGAACTATCCCTTTAAAAGTATAAAGACCAGCTATTTCAGAGTAACATTGAATTAAACATCTTCTTTTTGATAAAACACACCAGACAGTGCAATTGTATTATGCTTGCAAGTTGAAATGCAAAAAATTATCAATTCCGCATGATTTGCAAGCATACTCTCAAAGGAGATGACATCATTCATTTGTACTTCAAGGTAATGTACGTATGTTGAATTGACATAGGTCAGCAGCCCCAGAGGATTACCAGGGATTGCACTGGCCAGTGTGTTGACAGACAGATAGGGCACATTTGGTGAGTAGACTAAATGATCCTCAGGGATACAAGAGGCTTGTGATAAAGTTTCAAATGAAGGTTGAGACTTTATACTATCAGACCAATTTCTCACAATTGTAATAGTTGGAGAAAGCATTATTTTTATTAAAATCAAGGGTACATGCTATTGCAGTGAATACATATAGTCATAAATCTGAAGTGTGCTAGGAGGCATCATCATGGCCTAATTGTTTAACAGTGGATGGAAGACTATGGGGAAGGAATGGGCAGAATGTTAATCCATCTGCAATGTATTTCACCATCCATGGTTGGTGTTATCGTAGTAAGCTGTACTTTAGTAAGTAAGAATGCTCAAAGGTGGGCTCAAAGATCAGTCATTTGATGTACACTATGCACACATGTATGCATGCACACACATTGTCTGGAAAACTTTATTTTTTGAAATAATGGAAACCTTGAGCATTCTGATTTGAAATGGTGCCACGGTTAAACTCTGAAACACATAATTACATAGAGCTCATGCAAGGTTTTGTTGTTGTATCCACTGACGACATAATGGGTCTTGCTCATTCACCTTTGCCATCACACTATAAACAAACCCCAAACCAAAGCTGGAAGTTCCCATAGAAACTTCAAAGATGGTCAAACCTTCAACAAAGAAACATCTATACTTTTGAAGTGGAGTTAAATAAACACTTAGTAAAAACAGAAGAACCAACAGAGTCCTGGAACGTAACTTTACTGTCAGGTAAGAGAACAACCTTCTTTAACAAAACATGTACTGATGAAAATGTATATGAGTTCAACTGAAGCCTTTAAGGGAATCTTTCCACACGTATTCCCAAGGAACAGGGTTTCACAAACATTCCCTTTTTAGGGTTGGGCTAAATAAAAAAAGACTAGCTGTAAGAATCTCTTTGATTGGCGGATGTTTTAAGGATTTACAGATGTTTTATATTTCGTGGGAGCATGGAAATGGTGAAAGGAGGAACTTTGGGGCCCTTCGCCATATACTTTTGCCTTTTCTGAACATTACAGACAAGGTACAATGTTAAACTTAGTTTCTGCTTAGTTTTGTGTGCTGCTGATGTAAACAACGTAATTCAGGAGATCATTTAAAAGCAACTCTCAATTTAGCATGGATTTTGTATGAATGCTGCAAGGTAAACATTTAGACAGTATGTGATGAGCTTGTGAAACCATATGGGTGGGTGCACGCATACGTATGCCATGGAAAACACAAAAAGCAGCCCATAAGCTTTTACTTTAGGAAAGTGGTTGTGTAACATATCATAATTTCTGGCTGAAATCAGGTTTCACAAGATATGCTTGTCTTAAATGATTCTCAATGTATTATTTAAAGAATTGCCGTTAAAATAAACCCATACATAGTGTGTGTGCTAATTAAAGCACTAATGATGAACTCTTGATTGCTGATACAGTTAATCAAGTGATCCATTCGCCACACATAAGCCTTTTCATCATTTGATTGTAGGTTAATCTGACTGTTCAAAATAATAAAACATCAAAACACTGAACAAGAGTGCTGGATGCAGAGAGCACATGGGTTACATGCAAGCAACAGATACAGCTATGATCTGCATTCCCTGAAAGAGTCATATTGGCACAGTGTTATCGGTCATTGCACATGTTACAGCATAATAAATGTATGATCTCTCCTTCCCTCTCTCTTTCTTTCTTTTTACATTTGCTTGGTAAAAGTTATAAGCAATCAATTCATGTTCAGCGAAGTGGCCCATCTTAACCCATGAACAGAAATGGGCACAGTCATGCGATGCATTTCTGTCCCTTGAGAGGTTTCAGAGAGCACACAGGATCCAGTAGAAAAGCAGGCTCAATGGCATGGAACTCCAAAGTGAAACAAAGACAGCAGGTCCAAGTCACAAACCAGATATGGGTCCCTCCTCTTAAAACATCTCCTATACATAAAGATGGATCATCTTCTCCAAACATTGGTGCCAATAGAAACAGCATCCTCCAGGGGAGGTCCCTAAAAGATTCAAGAAACATCTCTGAAGAAACCTCCAAGAAATCATTCACAGCCAAAAAGTCTCTGCTCATAGGTAATGATCTACCAAAGCTTCTGTCGTACATGATCAATATGGGTAGCAAAGTTTAAGACATATTCAAATACTGCATTACACATGTGTTTTCTAATTCTGAACACAGATGCATACATATGGTCAAGTAATATATAATATGATATGATATGATATGATATGATATAATATAATATAATATAATATAATATAATATAATATAATATAATATAATATAATATAATAATCACAACTGTGCTATTCAGACTGGCAGCACAATTGCAAGTGTTTGCTCTTATACAACAGTTCAGCGAACATCCAGAATAATACCCAGAGAATACCCACAGTGTACAGAGCTGTAATCTGTCAAGAGGACTACTTTAAAGTCCTTAAACATAAAATAGTTTTGATTTGTTTAGTATTTTTGGTCACTTCATAACTCCCATTCCTTTTGTGTTATTTCATAGTTTTACTTCACTGTTATTCTAAATATGTTAAATAGTAATAATTAAGAATGAGTTGGTGTGTCCAAACTTTTGACTGGTTGTCTTGCCTAATAATTATTGCTGGTCGGGGCCACAGTTAAAGCAGTTTCAACCTTATTAATCAAGATCTATGTTTATGTTATCCCAGCATGTGGAGTGCGTTGTGTACTGTCACCAAGACCCTCCAACTGCAGCATATCATCACTCAAAGATGAAAAAGATAGACCTCATTCCACTCCATCAAGATCAGAGAAATGCAATACAGGGAGAGTTGAGAGAGAGCTGGAGAGATGGGGTGCATACACTGGGAAAAAAATAGCAGAGGAGAGAGAGAGAGCGAGGAGCAGTATAAAAAGAAAGAGAGTAATGTTGAATTCAACACACAGGCCTGCCACTGTTCCACTGGAGAATCGGATGGGACGCAGAGCACTAAGCACAGGTACCACAATGACAGGGTAAATCATGGTGTATTTCTATATGGGAGCTGTATCATTTCTGAGCTCTTTTATTTTATCACATCTCCCAATGTGAAAACATATTACACTTTTTTAGCCTTAACCTCCTGAGACCCGAGTGTGACTGCTGTGTGCATTTTCTATTTACCTTTTTGACTTGTAGCTAGTAGCAGCTAATATACTTTAAAAATAAAGTAATTCAAAATAACTAACATGTTTTTTCAACTTTTGAGAGCATAATGTCCCACAATACACGTATGTGTACATCATATTTATCAGCACACTGATGCTCGAAAAATGAATGAATTTTATAAAGCGCCATATCAAATGAAACTAGAGACACTACTTTTTACACCCAAACAGGTTTCAATAAAAAAACATAAAGATATTTCTTACTAGAGGCACTTTTGCTGGCTCTGCACGTGTAGAAGCGCTTCACGGAAATGGACGCCATGCTGTTGCGTCATGTGACTAGTGCGCTAGAAGTTAAACCCTGAAATAACTGTCTAGAGTCTTGTGAACAGTATTCAGTTGGTTTAAATGAATTCAAATTATGCATTGCATATAGCAAAGCCAAAATACAATGTCCACGCATTTGGACAAGGGGTCGCACGAGGTAAAAGGGACAGTTCACCCCAAAATTACATTTTGTCATCATTTACACACCCATGTGACTTTCTTTCTTCTGTGTAACACAAAAGGAGATATTAGGCAGAATGTTAGGGACTGATATCCTCAGTCACCATGTAAAAAAGAGCAGCATTGTCAAAATTCTACAAAACGTCTCCTTTTGAATTCCAAGGAAGAAAGAAATTTATATGGGTTTGGGACAATATCAGAGTGAGTAAATTACAACATTATTACATTTTTTTTTTTGCAAACTAAACATTTCAATCAAAATATGTAGGCTCCAACGTAATTGGTCACCTGACCAAACAGTGCTTGTCATCAGCCATTTAGCTTTGCCTGGTGTCTGGCTTAGCTTTGGCAGCTCTGCAATTTCAAAGCAACAGGTGTCATTGACATGACCTTTCATTTAAAGACTTGTTATGTCTTGTTATGTTACATTATACTATTTCTACATACATATGGCCTCTCTGTTGAAGTGCTGAAATGCTTACAATACACTACATAACAACCTTATTAAGAGAATGAAATGTTCTGTTGGTGACATGACTATATTTCTACATGTTCGATATGTGTAGTTGATCTAATATGGTCTCAACAGCTATCATAAGGAATTAAAATTTTACTTCAAATTCATTCAAACAGTGCAAATCTCACACAATCCTTCTCATTCATTTAATTATTTATGGAGAACCTCCCACATGCAAGATTCTCTGGAGAAGAAAAGATCATCAAAGTGTCCTCCAATATGGACCTCAATACTTTAATGACAAAAGTCCCAATCTAACTCCATCTCTACATCTCTTCCTCCCTTCTTCATACCAGCCAGAGGAGCAGGGAGAGGACACAGAAGAGCGACAGGATAATAGGTAAAGTTTACTAAACTAACTAACTAACTTACTAACTAACTAACTACATTGTAAAAAGTGGTAACCTCCAATTATTACCATAAGGAGCTATTTCTAACTGATCTAACCATTACTGTTAGTTTTGTGGGTGTAACCTAATGTGGTCAGGTTGATTCAGTTATGTTGAATAGTATTTTTTGACTTCAATCAAACCAGTTAATTTAGATGTTACTATGTGCAGCATGATTTTTAGGTTAACATTTTTCATTGTAGCTAAATAAACTATCTATTTAACACTGTTGATAAAAGACGATGCTAAAAAGAGGACAACCCGATTGCAGTACATTCAGATAGTCAAAACAGAGGTATTAAAATGGGTTCAGAAGATGTGCATATAGTAAAAAAGAAAACTCACATCACTCACTGAGTATTATACTTACGTATATTGCTTAATTATAATAAAGCCCTTATCCAGCACAAGGGGAAACCAGCTAGCAAAGAAATAAATGGCTAGCATATTGGAATGATAAAACTGAGGGACTTTTGTGCATTGAGAATAAAGGCAATTAATGAGTGATGTCCTGAGCCCTCTGTGCCCTTAAGCAGTATTCAGTTACAAATTGTATGCTGTGTGGTTAGTGTCTAGCATTCAGCTGGCAACAGTATGATGTTCTCACCTCCATGGAAACTCAAAATACTGCCATAGAGGCCATGCACAAATACTGTTGCCTAGAGTGGCAATAAACTTATGTTCATAGATGAAGAACTTTAAAAAGTGAATATGGGCAGTTATTACCTCATGGAGCTCTTTCTAGCTTATCTGACCCTTAACAATGTCTTTAAGTGTTTTCATAGGTTGATTTAGTCAAATAATATATTTGATTTGAATAATACCAGCTAATTTAGATGTTACCACATGAAGGACATTTTTAGGTTATGTTACAAAAATATTATATATTGTAGATTTTTACCCAACTCAGGTTTGTGTGGATGTGATCCAAACTAATATTACTGAGATGTAGTAAAGGATTTTGAACTGATATGCAGTAAGCAGTAATAACTGTAATTAACAAGGATTTACTGATGCTATAACTGTAATTATAAAGCTATTTTAGAGAGCAAATGGCACATAAGCTTTCCAGGCCAATAGGAATTTTAAAAGGCATGACTGAAGAAAACCAAGTACATATTTTCACAATTTCTCATGATTACCCTGTTCATTGCATTTGAAAGAGGGAATTCATGTTTTCAGTATTTCTGTATCTTAGCAGCTGTAATACAGCTGCAGGTCAGGCTGCAAATATTCATTTCACATTTATTTGAGAGTTCCACTCTTGTTCCAGGCTAGAAAATCTCTGTTTTTGTACATGAGTCTCCAAGGTGCAGCAATCAAGGGGGCAGTTCTGCATAGCGTAGCCTTAGGATGTAACCACTCTTTATGAGTTTTGAACATCTGAAGCCATATACTTTTTAAAAGTAATAAGTTGTTAGATTATTTTGCCCTCCAGACAAACAGTCTTTGAATCTGCTAATAAATATTTAACTTTATTGTCCATGTACGTAACAAGGTACTTGGCAAGAGTTTTGTTTTGTACAAGTTTAACTATAAAAGGAAAGTTCTTAATAAAAAACTTGGTGTTGGTTTGACAAAGCCTTTAATGAGAATTGATATTGGTATGAATATTTACAGTAAAAAAAGAAAAGTTTTGAAAACCTTGAAGGTAGCTTTATTTGTTAGACAGACAGAAAGACAGAAAGACAGACAGATAGATAGACAGAGACAGACAGACAGGCAGACAGATGGACAGACAGACGGACGGATGGACGGACCGACCGACCGACGAACAGTTGTTTCAAAATGAAATGTTGGTCTCAGATTAGGTATTTTGAAAAAAACGTTTGTACAATAACAGACTTTGTCAAGCCAATACGAAAATATGTGGTGTAAAAAGCCGACTGAAAGCAGAGTTTTTTACTGTAAGTGTTGACAATTTGTTTTCCTTAAAAGCTCAGAGGAACACGAGAAGCAAACCATCACAGAGAAGCATGTCAGAGATCATGACATCACCATGGAGAGCCTAAAACAACACAACGCTGTCAACAAAATACATGGCAATCAACAAAATGATTCTGCAGATGGCAAACAATATGATATCACGGACACCAGGCAGTATGATATTCCAGTTGGCAAAATACAACCTGACATGACTGATGCACAAGTTATTACAGAAGACAAATTTGAGAATATCATCACAGAAGATAAATATCCACAGAACGTCACGGATGACAACAGACAACATGAGGTCATAGAAGACAGCAGCATGCAGGGAAATCAACGTGACATAAATGATGCTGACACATCTTACAATATCACAGAGGACAAACAACACCATGACATCTTAAGCACCAGATTAACTGCTTATAATAGAAGTGCATATTTAAGAGTGGACAAAACCTCTGATGGCAAACTCGTGGGTAAAACACACTATCCAACCACAGCTACAGCTCTGACATTTCCCTCCACCCTGATAGTCAGAAACCCCTCTCCCACTATTAGTGTTTTGCCATCCTTTTATGGAACGTCATTTGGCTATCGCATCAGAACTTTCAATACTTCTAAGCCCTGCCATTCAAAAATTAGGACCAGAAATGTCTGTAATAACAATAGATTTAGTAGCCCGATGAAAGACATGCGACATATGATTGAAATAAAAGGAAATCCTTGCCTATTAAAAACAAAGGCTGAAGCGGTAATCAGCCCCCACCCCAAAATAATAAGCACTTTGAGGGGGGCTCAGACTCATTAAATTAAAACCACCAAAACGTTTTTGTGGGGACCACAGGGGCCCCAAGAAGCTAAGACAGTGTGTGAGCTAGAGACTCATGTGAACAGGTGGAGAAGCTTAGATTAGTTCTGAAAGCAATGTGAGAGCACAATTGTGTGTGGCCTTTCAGTCCTACCCAATGCAGTTTTAATACTCTTTATGTTTTAAAAAGAGGATTGATTGATTGATTGATTGATTGTGTTTAACAAAATCTTCAACAAAAACAACAAAACAAAAAACTTCTTATGGCTTTGAGAAGAAGGTCTTTAACATAATTGGGAACAACAGCTGCTATGTTCTCATTCACTTTAGTCAAGCAAAGAAGAATAATACATTTTTAGATTCTCAAATACCCTCTGGACTTTCTTATAGTGGCTGACCCTTCAGCTGTGTTGACGCGGATCATTATGATTAACTGAAAAGCACCTGGTTTTGGTGCTTTTTGTGTGACATAAAACTAGATCATTTATAAAATGTAACTCCATCCAAAAAACATGTCTGGTGAATGTCTTTTACACTAGTGGAATGACATTACACAAGACTTTTCAGGGTTGAAGAAAAAAGTACACCTATGCAAACTAACAGCTGTTGATTTTAAATCAGGAAAGAAAATAATAATATTAATAATAATAATTTTAATGGACATTCTAACTTTATAAGACCTAAGAAAATGTGTGATAGAAAGAGAGAGAGAGAGAGACAAAATCATTACAATTGTAAATTTATGAGGCATCAAAGAACACAGCAGCAAATATTTATTTCAGAGGTCAAAGTTCTCAAATTTAGGGTCATTCTTTAAAGTTGTACACTGTATATGTTTCATTTTGTAGTCATATATGCAACTGAACATCTATATACTCAAACTGTATGTATTGACTTGACAAAAATGAATTATTTATATTCTGAACATGTTCAAAGTGTGCCTGGAACATGAGACTCTCATTAATGCCATACATTACACACTATCTGATTAAATGAACACTAAATTTATAGAAGCAGCAGGGTTTTGTGGAATGCCTAGAGGACTGAATCTCCCAGCACTCATTCAGACTCAGAGTAAATATTTGTATTGCCCTTAAAATGGAAGAGAGGATGTCAGCCGGGTATTGATAATGCCTTTCTATACACATCACTCTGCTGCAAGGCACAGTCAGAATTCTTTTTTTATTAGCAATGAAAATACAACCAAAACATACATGCAAACACTAAGAAAGTACATTCATGACATGGAAATCCTGGATGGAATGGGAAGAGACTAGGTCAGACACTCCCATTGATCTAAACAGGGGGGTTGTGTGGAAAAATGTGCATGCTATTAAAAAAAGATGCAAGTGCAGCGTCTCATATAGATTAACGTTAACATTTGTTCTAATTTGCAACAGTTTCAATTAATTTAATCTTTTATAATAAGGTTGTAATTTCAGTTAACAATGACAAGAAAACAATGTGTCATCAAGATGCATGTCAAAAAATAAAATAAAATAAAATAAAATAATAATTTTGTAAACAAATAAAACTAATTTGTTGAAGATGGTGTACTGGTTTGGCCCCCTGAATTAATATTAATACACTCAATACATGAGCAATAGTACTGTATGAAAACATCTGCTGCCCCCTAGTGGCTTTTTTCCTGCTTTTAGGTAGGTATGTATGAAAGAACTGCCTTGAGTGACCTGTGTTTTGACTTGGGGGGAAATGTCATTCAACATTAGATACAGTAGCTATAGACTATATTTATTCGACATTTCTTACCATTATCGTCAAACATGAGCCAAGTCAGTTCAGCTGTTTGTCATATTAAGTCAAAATGCAGGCAAATCGTTTGGCTTGTATGTGGTGAAATGTGAGGGAATGCAATTCTTGCTCAGTTTAGAGGTGGGAAATCTTACATCAGTGATGTTATAGCAGATTTACACTGTCCATACAGTGGCTCAGAACACGAACAAAATAAATAAATATATAAGGACAAGAATGTGTTATCTTGGTTTTTAGACATTCTACTGTACAATGGTAATACCATGTTTTGAACATGATACATTACATCCAATTATTTAACCCTCCTACGGTATTCATGCCACCTTCCTATGGTATTGGGTCATTTTTGACTGGAAGGGTCAGATGTGTAACCCTTTTTTTGATGATGATGATGATGATGATGATGACAATGATACCATTTCTTCTTCCCTGAAGTGAGAACAATAAAATTATGCATTTCTTTTGGGATTTTATGCAATTTTTTTAATCTTATTTACATATACATTTCTAAACTGATCATTAATTTGCATAAACAAATAAGAACATTTTTGGAAAAAATTACATATTCAGAACCTTCCCTTCTGTAAGTTAAAACATGAGGAAAATATGAGAACGTGACATGAATTGGAGGCAGATTGCTGCCATCTGGTGAACAAAATATAAATAACATGACTTGAAATCCATGTCATGCCAGTAACAGCCAGTAAATGGCTGTAGCAACCTACTGTGCAGTCTGATGGCTTGTTGTAACCTAATTTTATATTTAATCACAAGATATGCTTTTGGACATATATTTAGACATTATCAAACTATTATTTGTCAAAGTTTAGCATTTTAAATTTGATTTGAAGTTTCATTTTATTTAGGTTTATGTCATTATGCTTGTCATCAGACCTGATCATGGTGTTACAAAGAGAAGACAGAGAATAATAATTTTTCTACCAATAATTTATTTCAAACATAAAAATGTATTATCTCAAAGAAAATGTATAATAATATAAAGAAAATGAACATGAAGAAACAGAAATAAACTGCAAAATTCTGAAAATTCTAAAGTATAAAACAAAAGAATCAGAGTAAATATTCTGCAATTTCAAACTTTATATAGTACAGTTTTATTTTGCAAACATGTGTGTGTGTGTGTTCTGCATTGTGAGTGTGTTATCTTCTCAACCCTTCATTTCTGAGTGTGTATGTTTAGAATTGTGGTGGATTCATTGAATTTATTTTACAAATGTAAAAAAAAAAAAAACATTGTGTTTCACCAGTCTCAGCAGTTCGTTCTTGTGTGTGTGTGTGAGTGTGTGTGTGTGTGTGTGTGTGTGTGTGTGTGTTTTGCATTGAGGATGTTTTAGAGTCTCACCCTGTAATTTCTGTCTGTTTCTTTTTTTTTTTTTTTTTTCTGTCATTCAATGTTTTTGCATTGTGGCTGTTTTACTGATTGTATTTGACAGATCAAAAAATGGCAAATGGAGGAAAAGTCACCAAGTCTCCAAGTCTCAGACAAAGAAAACCGTTTTTATTACATTTTTAAAAATTTATTTCAGTCAAAAATGATCAAATACCATAGGAGGGCAATCGGTGTTAGCAAAATTAGACCACATTATGAATTTTAATTATTACGAAGCACAAATATGCTTATCATTTGTAAGTTTAGGCACTGGGACTAGTCTCTCATTAATAAAACTAATAACCATGAAGCCAAGCTTGACTTTTTTGTTAAACATATTTATTTATTTATTTATTTATCTTAATGGATGTATACAAAAACAATACAGAGAGAAACGTTCATTCAAATGTACATTAAATGGTTTACACGGTTTCAGTTGTGTAAACCATAACATTACAAAAAGTAAACATTAAACTAAACGAACACAGGGAAAAAGTGCCAGCTGCCACTTATACACAATATCATAATTGCTAATGATATATCATGTTCTAATAGACTTTTTGCCTTTACATACATACAAAACACTATAATATTATGTAAACGTATATGAATAAGGTGAAAGAAAACTGGTTTGGAGCCAGAACATTTAATTGTATGTATAGGATACTTTCTCGTTAATATAAATAATTGTATAATAGCATATTAATATTGTATAACTATATTTAGTTGCTTCTTAATGAAAATGTATAGATCAATCCAATATATATTTCGTTGCATCACAGGAAACGGAAACACTGTGTCACACCGCAACCATCGTGTGGGATTCCGCTTCCTCTTCAGTCGGGAATTTTTGTCCGCTCTGCAGGAATGTGTGGAAATGCTCGTGCTGGCGAAGAGGTAACAGCTGCACCATCCAGCTGACAAATGAACCGACTAACGGATGTCCATGCCTTTGGGTTTCGGCACTGAGGATATCGGAGACACACTCGGATCGCCGTGTAGCTGAATATCTGTCCGATCATCCCACATTCCCGGAGTCGCATGATTGATTGAAACTGCTCCTCCTCCTCATGGCGAAAAACACCTTGTCCTCGCGGTTCCGGGGAGTCGACATCGACGAATACGACGAGAATAAATTCGTGGATGATCAGGACGAGGCGGCCGAACAGCAGGGACCCGACTCGTCAGAGGTGGACAATCTCATCAGGCAATATCCTTCAGTTCAGTGCTATTGATGTCATAGTCAATGATCTACAGAGCTTATCCTGAGAGATCTTCTTTATTATTCTTGTCAAAGTATCTATATCATAAGATCAACCACAAACCTTGCCCAAGATTATTGTAGCTCGTATATTATTTACGTACAGCTTGTGTTTCAGAACCTGTGCAGCGGAGGTGTGTTCGAACGCGGTGGGTGTCCAAAATGTTGTCGGATGTTTGAATGCGCCTTCGATATCCCAGAATGCTGCCAAATGTTGGACTCAACCGTTCAAATGCGCCTTTGATTCCCAAAAATGATGCATAATGTTCAAATCAACCCTTCGAACTTTTGTGTTATGCTCGACCATTTAAACGTGCCAAAGATAACCAGAAATTATATCGAATGTTCAAATCAACCGTTCGAACGTATTTCTGATACTCAAAACTGCTGTTGAATGTTTGAATCAACCATTTAAATGTACCAAAGATTCCCTGAAATGATGTTGAATGTTCAAATCAACCGTTCGAACGTTTTTCTGATACTCAAAAAGGTCGTTGAATGTTTGAATTAACTGTTAGAACGTGCCAAAGACGCACAAATGCTTTCGAATGTTCAAATAAACCGTTCAAACATTTTTGTGATGCCCAAAAATGCTGTTGAATGTTTGAATTAACTGTTCAGCGAGCCAAAGAATCACAAAAATTATGTTGAACAATCAACCGTTTGGATGTGCCAGAGATGCTCCAAAATGGCTGTTAAATGTTTGACTCAACCATTTTGCCCAAAAATGACATTGAATGATTGAATCAACCATTTGAACATTCTTCTGATGCTCAAAAATGCATTTGAATGATTCAGTTAACCGTCTGAACGCGCCTCTGATGCCCACAAATGCTGTTGAATGTTCAAATCAACCGTTTGAACATTTCTCTGATACTCAAAAAGGTTGTTGAATGTTTGAATGAACTGTTCAAGCATGCCAAAGATGCACAAAAATGCTGTTAAATGTTCAAATCAATGTTTCGAACATTCCAAAGATTCCCCAAAATGCTGTAAAATGTTTGAGTCAACCATTCGAACACGCCAAATATGCCCAAAAAGGATGACGAATGGTTGGATCAACCGTTTGAACGTTCTTCTGATGCTCAAAAATGCATTTCATTGATTCAATCAACCATCTGAACGTGCCTCTAATGCTCTTAAATGCTATTGAATGTTCAGATCAACCGTTTGAATGTTTTTCTGATGCTCAAATGCTGTTGAATCTTCAAATCAACAGTCTGAACACACCAAAGATGCCCAAAAATGCTGTTGAATGTTACAATCAACCGTTTGAATGTTCTTCTGATGCTCAAAAATGGCTATAGAATCTTTTAATCAACCTTTCGAATGCGACTCTGATGCCCAAAAATGCTGTTTAATGTTTAAATCAACAGTTCAAACATTCATCTGATGCTCAAAAATGCTGTTGAATGTTCAAATCACCCGTTCAAACAAGCTAAAGATGCCCAAAAATGCTGTAGAATGTTTGAATCAACGCTTGAACACCCCAAGGATGCCGAAAAATGCTGTAGAAAATTCTAATCAACCGTTCGAACGCACCAAAGATGCCCAGAAATGCTGTCAAATGTTCGAATTAGGGCTGACACAATTAGTCGATGTTGTCGACAAAAATTTTCGTTGCGGAATAGTAGTTTGATCTTAACGTAACATAAGATCATATGAAACTCTAATGATTGCACACAAGAGCAGCACTGCAGCTCGTGCCTGACTGAGGAGAGGAAGAAAACACATCTCACAGTCCAGACGCACTCTAAACTTTCCAAACAGCTTCAGGTGATGTAGATCGCAAAGTATGAGGGAATTATAATGCAGAAATACAAAATAAGTAAATACAGAAGCACTCTTGTTGTGGAATAAGCAGAGCCAGAGCTGATGCTCAGCTGAAGCAAAACTTGTGTGTCGAGCGTCTTTAAAGGAAACACCCCGGCGTTACATCTTTAATGCAGTTCTATTTAATGCGTTATAGCTTTAATAAAGTTAAAATAATAAGGAAACTGGCATTTCTCTGTGCGGTCATCGCCTCTTCTATGAGTTGCGCAAAGTGTCCCGATCTAAGGGGGAGAGATTGAAACTGCACCCGGCTGAGGTACACTCTGTTGCTGGGATGCTCATCCCTCGAGTGCGCACGCTTAATGCAGCTAGATTATAACGCGATGGCAACTTATTGAATCATAATATATGTGTCTCTGTGCATTTCTTATCGTGAAGAAAATTGGCAAAACGCAGCTTTATTAATAAGAGAGAGTTTTTTTTTTTTTTGTGAGTTAAAGATGGATTGAAGTGAACAAAAAAGTGAGAGAGGTAGTCTTCGCCCTATTATACGCTGCAGAAAAATTCATTTTTTATTTGTTTTCCAATATAAATATCTAAAACTCCTTTAAAACAACGTACATTTTTCTTTAGCAGCTATACTGCAGAATATTTTTTTTTTGTTATCTGAGAGTGTTGAATATAATATTAAAAATACAAATATTTTAAAATATCTAAAAATCCTTTTAAAAAAGATGCATTCACCTGAGAAGCAGCATATAAGATGTTTAGACTTGCTTTTAGAGAACAGATCTTGAATATAAGTATATTTTGTCTTTACTGCACTCGCACAAGTATAAACAAGTAAAAAAATACACTTATATACAAAATACACTTATATTTAAGATACATTCTCTTAAAGCAAGTCTAAATATCTTATTACTTCAAGTAAATGTATCTTGTTTTAAGGATTTATAGACCATTTTAAATGGAAAAAAAGACATATACTTGAAAACAATAGGATTTTTTTGTAGTGAAATATTTACTGAATTAAACATTAATTATTTTTTCCCTTTAATTCAGTGAATGTCATTTAGAGGTATTTTTAAAAGAAGATTTTGTCCTCTTTATTGTTAGTAAGCACATTTACTACAACCTTTTAAGTCGGGGCACAAGCTGAATAGTCGGTTAAGAGCTAATGATTAATCGTTGCAATAATCGCCTGAATAGTCGAATAATCGTTCTAATAATCGTTAGATTAGTCGATTATCAAAATAATCGTTACTTGCAGCCCTAGTTTGAATCAACCGTTAAAACGCGTCAAAGATCCTCCAAAATGCTGTCGAATGTTCTAAATCAACGGTTCCAATGAATGGTTGAATCAACCGTTTGAACGTTCTGATGTTAAAAAATGTTGCAGAATGTTTCAATCAACCGTTTGAATGCTTTATTGAGATGGACATCGTGCAGAAACGGTTGTTAAAAACAACAGCAGCAAAATAGCGTCCCTCAACTGACAACTGTTGTGAACGGCTTGGCTTAAAAATGGCAGTAAGTCTTAATAATTCGCTGCAACTATAACACTATGAGAACGCGCAAAATGATTGACAGGTTGAAAGTGTCATTGTCTGCGGACACATTTTTGTTTGCTGTTTACAGTCACAGAGACAGGTGAGATATCTTACAACACTTATTTCAGTAATATCTCTCAGGGAGTAGGAAAATTTGTGTACCTTTCCATGCAGAAAATGGACTGTAGGCGTGCCAATTACATTCTGCTCTAGAATTTGACACGATCATGCAGTTTTTTCAGCATATGTACCATGTTATTAAGAGAGGGTGGGTGTTTTTTTTTTGTTGTTGTTATTTTGTAAGTGACCCACTAGGACTGCCTTTTGCTTTACTCATTTAGTGTCTGAAACCAGGATTTTCCCCCTCTGCTTAATTTGATGCCATTTATTTAATGAGGTCAGCAGAGTAGGTGATTGCAATGATCTATTTGTGGTATTTGGAGGCAGAAGTGGGCAATTCCACGAAAATGTCAACCATACCATGGAAAAATGGCGATTTCAAGCTTATTTCAATTCATCATGCAGCCTTGATGATTATTATAATGCAATATGCAATCATTCAAAGTCTGCAGGTTTCAAAGCGTTTTGAATGGTTTCCCCTCATGATGTAAGTGCTGCTTTCACAACTGTCACGTCCGTAACGAAGAGATGTCACATCCGTAACGCTGGTTTTTCCCCATTTATGTGAAAACTACAATGAATAAAAAATAAATATTACATGTTCTTAGGAGTGCCAACCCTTCTAAATTCTGTGGCTGTTATTATTTGTGGATTGTGCATTTAAATTCACAGAGTTTTTACAAAGTGTGTGGTCTCCCAAAAACTACATTTTTGTCACAGCCATAACGCAAGCTCATTTCCTGATATACTGGTAATGAGTACTTTATATATGAAGTTACATTTCACATTTTCATTTCAAATGTCACATCCATAATGCTGGAATTGCCCAACTCTTTTTATAAAGATAAACTTTAAAGAGGTCTGAGTTGATTTTAGAGACTGGACTCTCACCAATAGGTGAGAAAGGCATAATTGAGTTAATTGCTTTCTGATGTTGGTGTCATTGGTATGGATGGTTCTAGTGTGTTTAGTGTTTATCTTGGCAGCAGGTTATGCATTTTTATTTGGTCTTTCATCACCCTAACAGAAGGCGATTTAACAATGACTTAACATATAAAGGGTGTGAATGATATGACTCGGATCAAAATCGTATTAAAAATGAGTTGAGATTAGCCATTGAGATTAAAACACCCATTTTGTTAATAAAGAAGCTTACTGACATTAAAATATTCTGCTAGTTTAAATTAATTTAGTCATGAAGCTGTATGTTAAAAAAATTTATATTTATATTCTTCATAAATAAATACAATCTTCGAATCCCCGTTCATTTAAACAGACGCCTATGTCAAAGTAAGATGTACAGTACTTGACATATTACACACACACACACACACACACACAAAATCTCTAAGGAATGCTCTTTTGTGTACTTTGTGAGTGTCTAACTGGTTGGTTAGCTTTCCTTAACTAACTGTGATGCACAGGGGACATGATGACAGCATTTCACATTGCCTTGAGGAATCCACCAATCAACTCCAAGAATCCGGCAGTGAAGGTAAGAGACATTAAACAAATTCTGTTTCTCTGACATGTTGATGTAGCACTTTCAAATGTTTTTAAGGCATAACAGGTTGTCTGAATAATGAGGAAATTATGTTACTAAAATGTGCTGTTGTATTTATATTCCTCTAGGGGTGTGAAATTCTGTGCTCTGGATGGTTTGATATTAAAGCAGGAAGCTGTGAGTGGCAGTGCGTTGCAGTGATTTTACCAAGGTTAAGGAATGTTGCTAGGCACCGTTCCAAGCAGAGCCTTGAGGAGCTTAATTGCTTTTATAAAACGGCGGCAACTAGGGATGCACTGATACTGGTATCAGAATCGGGTCCGATACCACGCTAATGTACTTGTACTCGTACTTGTAAAAATGCTCCAATACCAAAAACCGATACATCTGACGTACGAATGTCATTACGTAAACATTCAGCGCACAGATTAAAATCACGTCATGTCCTAGTGAGATTATTTAACAGCAAAAGTACTGATTTATGAGATAAATAGATCGTTTGCACGTGCAGCGTTTTAAATGCGAGTGCTTGTGAATGTGTGGAGCCGGTGTTGTGCTGACACAGAGACACAAACTGCTCATACCTTTAAGAGATCCTTGAATCGTACACGGAAAACACCATCATGAGCATCGCATGCTCTGTTTGTAGCAGATGACGGCAGGCAGAGCACTAATTCACTTTTTAGCACGAGTCATATACAGACTACATATTTATTTATTTATTTAAATAGTAGCCTTTTGCAGTTTTAATAATTACTGTGATTCACATAGCGACCTGCTTTTCCGGATTGGGAATCTGCTGTCATTACGTCAGAGCTCCTTGGTCTAACAACTCAGAAACTTTTCAAAATAAAAGCTCAATTTAAATGAAAAAAGTAGGACAGAAATAGATCACTACTGTATAGTTATGTAATATTCACTGTTATACTACTACTACTACTACTACTACTACTACAAATAATAATAATAATAAATCAATAGTAACTGTATTATATTAAAGCTATATCTCACATCTGTGATGCTCTGTTATGCAGCACTTTATTTGACAAAATATAACTCCAGTGTTGTATTTAGGATTGTACTGTGATGTTCTGTATGAAACCACTTCATTTGATAAAAATAATAGTTTCATGTTGAAAATTAATTGTTATACTTTCATTTGATTAAAGTTTTAATGTATTTATTTAAACAATTTTGATGATAAAATTGAAATAAACTGCTGATATTGAGTTCAGAAAAAAAAAACAGGTATCGGACTCTGTATCGGCGAGTACTAAAAATAAGTATCGGTACTCGTTCTCAAAAAAATGGTATCGGGACATCTCTAGCGGCAATAGCAGTTTGATAACAGGCCGGTGTTTAATAATGATTAGTACTGTTTATTAGAATAAATTAAGAAATGCAATGAAATGATTTAATTAGTAAGGATTCACAAAAAACTAAATGTTACATAATGAAATGCAGGCGGTTTATCATGGTTTGTGGCAATTACGTGCATTAAAGGAATGTTCCGGGTTTAATACAAGTTAAGCTCAATCGACAGCATTTGTTGCAAAATATTGATTACCACAAAAAGTTATTTTGACTCGTCACCACTACTACTATTTTTTTTTAAAGCAAAAATTCTGTGTTACAGTTAGACACTTACAATGGAAGTGAATGGAGTCAATCTGTAAATGTTAAAATACTCACTGTTTCAAAAGTACAGCCACAAGACATAAACAATATGTAATGTCAACAAACCCGTAAATGACTGTAAAAAAAAAATTACGATTTAAACAACTTTACAGCTCAAATAATACATGAGTTTTAACAGAAGAATTAATGTATGTGCTTTTATAAAATTATAAGCTTCACATTCCTGTTTGAACCCTCCAAAAATTGACCCCATGCACTTCCATAGTAAGCACCTTACTGTAACCCCGATTTTTGCTTTTTTTTTAAAGAAGCGACAAGTTAAAATAATTATTTGTGGTAATCAACATTTTGCCACAGATGCTGTCTATTGAGCTTAACTTGTATTGAACCCGGAATATTCCATTAATATGAAATCGGATGATATGTGGATAAAAGTGCTTATATCGTGTATTTTACAACGGATTTGAACGCAGCTCAGCTGCGTATATAAATAATGCCAAGTATAGTTATTTAACTCAACTGCATGCTGTTTATCATCTTAATGGTTTGTAGTAACTTGGTGCATTAATATAGAATTCAACTAATATATTTTTAGTGGCTTTAAACGTCAGATTTAGACCAGAACTATACATTTTTATAAACATGTTTATTAGAGCTGTCAGAATTTACGTGCTAATGCAGGTGATTCATTTAAAAAGATTAAAACACAATTTTTTTTTAATCATGATTAACACATTTACCATTAGTACAGCATAAACCAGCATAAACACTTGTTGGAAGGGCAGAACCTTGTCAGTGTTTACACGCAGAGTCATTACACTAACGCACACTTCACAACACACACACACACTGCACTTCTGTGTCAGTGATCTAATGATGATTTACAAAACAGACCTAGATCGAACTTGTGAAAGAAATCAAGTATTTTTTTAGCCAATGTAAGGCACATTTTAATTACCACAGAAGCACGTCAAGTCTTTACTATCACCAAAACGTAGAATGAGACGTTTTCGTCTGCAAGCGCTTTTCATGTCAGTTCAATGCGGCACTTGACGCTGGCATTGACGCCCTAATGCGAATCATGAATGCGGCTTCACAATTGCTGTAATAGTGGATAGCCACAGTTCACCGTCAGATTAATATTGTGTAGGATTTGAGGTTAAGAGATTTAAAGGGGTCATGAACTGAGAAATCACAATTTCCTTGATCTTTTGACATATATGAGATCATTGTACTATAAAAACATCCTGTAAGTTTCAGAACTCAAAACTTTCTTGTTAGTCTAAAAACAGCTTATATTGTAGCCAATCTGCCAAAACGACAGGATGTGGATTGTGCCACTTTATTATGTAATAGTGTGGCTAAACACCGCCTCCACAGAAGATCAACGCCTGCTTCTACATCACTGCCTATTTAGCCCCTCCCACCGATTCACGCATGTAGTAGGTAAATAATGAGAGAGGCAAATGCAGGTCTACGCAGACACCAAATGATAAAGATGGCTCCGAAGACAACAAGACGCTGTGCAATGCCAAGTTGTGGAAAAACACAGTCTTTGCATTGCCTTCCTTCTGATCCCAACATTAGGAAAGAGTGGATGAACTTTATTTTTAATGAAGTTCCAGACCGCGTCAGTAAGAACTTGGTCCTTTGTTCACTTCATTTTACCACGGATTTGTTTACAAACATGGCACAATTTGACGCAGGACTTTCAGAAAAATTTCAACTAAAAGACGATGCTGGGCCGACTATATTGGATCCGACAGTAATGTCACACCACACAAGTGTGAGTAACTGTTTTTATTACGTGGTCACTATTGCTTTGTCTGTTAGTACAGATCGTTTGATATGTACTGAGTATTTATGCGTTTTTAACCTAAATCACAGCAGCGTCTATCTATGAATGATGTAGGCTGTCAAACATACATGCAGAAGTTTACATCGGTGGGCACACAGCTGTCTTTTGGAACTTTGGGACTTAATCATAGAAGCAAAGGTTTTTTAAATATGCAAAACTGTTAGCCAATCATACCAGTGGGCGTTTACTTCCGAGTCTGCAATCCGCCATGCCTATTCAAACGGTGTGTTACGATGAGGGGGGTCAAACCAGGACAGAAAATAGCCTATTACCTCTAAATTATGATGTTTTTTGATGTAAAAATCTTGTTAACATTATAAGTGTACCTCAGAGAACAGTACAAAATAAAAAAAGGCAGTTCATGACCCCTTTAATGCCCATTGTTATGAATATGGAACTTGTGGAACTTGATGAATATGGGGACTAGTTCTTTCAATTAGCCAAACTCCCACTTAGACTTTGGGAAACATTTAATATTACATGAGTTGGTGCTATTTTAGTGCATTTCTATCTTTATACTGTGGAAGGCTTTGTTTAGAAAATGTTAATAAAGCATTGTATTGTTACATTTGTTTTCTTTCTTTCCTAAGATGGAAATAAATGCATTTTGACAAGAAAAAAGTATATTTAGAGTAATGTTTCAGCACTTTTAAAATCTGCAATTAACTACAAAAAATTACGTGATTAATCGACTGACAGCACTAATGTTTACACATTTCAGCTTTACCACCTCATGAGAAGACCTTTTTTGACTAGCATTTTGTTTCTATCTCACCACCATCTCTCCACTTTCTTTCTATTTCTATCTCTACCTCAACAAACTCTCCCAGGAGCGAGCGCAGGCGGTAGTTTTACGAGTGCTGACTGCTTTTAAGAGCAGCGACATTGAGCCAGCAGTGAAATCTCTGGACAAGAATGGAGTGGACCTGCTGATGAAGTACATCTACAGAGGCTTTGAGAAGCCCTCAGACAATAGCAGTGCCATCCTTCTGCAGTGGCATGAAAAGGTTGGGCAAGGAATAAAGCTCTGATATGCTTAATCCGCCCTGCGTTTGATCTTGATGTTTTCGCTTCTCACACATCAGTTTCTATTTTGGTCTTTGTTCTCCCTTAGGCTTTTGCTGTAGGGGGTCTGGGATCCATCGTGCGGGTGCTGACTGCGAGAAAGTCTGTCTGAGAAACAGAAAGAGGAAAGACTTGCAACTTGCAACCACAACTACCACAGCCAATAGCTTATTTCACTCAAAATCAACAGACAATGAAAAGATATTGTTTGATATTTCATGTAAATTATTGATTCTTCAATATGTTCTTATGGAAATCATAAAGCCTGACACGTTTCTCGACTAATGAAAGTGAACTGTTTTTGCAACAGTCCATGAACTGCAAAAGAAGGACAATGAATCAAATGGAGAGACTTTAATGTCTAAGCCCTGAGCTGAAATTTCAGGGCATTAAGTACTGTGACAAATATGAAAGTTGTATTTGCTTGTTTTACTTAGGCACTCTCGGATATGTAGTTCTCATTTCTTTAGTTCCAATTCTCATTTTTCTTATTGTACAGAAAAAAGAATGTTTAATATATGGTATTTAGGTGGTGGATCTATGGTTTCATTCATAGTGTGGGGTTGAATTGGGTTGGGATGGAAGGGTTATTGTGAAGTGCCTGGTGCAATAAAGATCATAAAGAGTGTATTTCTTTTATTTGACTATGTGGTCTGCACTCACTGAGCATTGTATTAGGAACACCTGTACACCTACTTGTTCATGTGATTATCTAATCAGCCAGTTGTGTGGCAGCAGTGCAATGCATAAAATCATGTAGATTTGGGTCAGGAGCTTCAGTTAATGTTCATATCAACCATCAGAATGGGGAAAAGGTGGTTTGAGTATTTTTGTAACTGCTTATCTCCTTGGATTTTCACACACAACAGTTCTAAAATTTACTTAGAATGGTGCCAAAAACAAAAAAACACCCAGTGAGCATCAGTTCTGCAGCCGGAAATGCCTTGTTGATGAGAGAGGTCAACAGAGAATGGCCAGACTGGTTTGAGCTGACAGAAAGTCTATGGTAACTCAGATACAAAATTGTGGTGAGCAGAATAGGATCTCAGAATGCACAACATGTCGAACCTTGAGGAGGATGGGCAACAACAGCAGAAGACCACGTTGAACACTTTATTAGGACCATAGTGTTCCTAATAAAGTGCCTGGTGAGTGTTTGCCCAAGCAAAATGAGCCCACCCCAAAGTTTCAAACATATTCTGGTCCCTCCTTCAATGTAACTCCCAAGAACGAACCCATTAGCAAGCACCACTCATTACAGTTTGATGGAAAAACACCAATTATAATACCATTACATTAAAGTTAAAGTACAATCAGATTGATATAAACAGTGAGTGTGTTTATATGCGCGATCTTACACCAATTAATAATCAGACAACGTGTAAGGTCATGAAAATGCTTTTAACGGTTTGCTTTTATCAGGGTGAATTTAGGTTTAAGCAAAAAAAAAAAAAAAAAAAAATCACGACTTAACCAATGTGCAGAAGTTTACGTTGTGATGTCAAAAGCAGAGAATAATCTGATGATTTCAAATCCTCCCTGGACCTGTGGGCCCCTAGAACTGTTACCACCTTTCACCCTACTAGCTACGGCCCTGGGTGTGAATGTAAACACATTACATATAGAAGTAAAAAAAAAAAAAAAATTCTACATTTGGCAGTTATCTTATAAATGCTAATCTATTGGAAAACCCTCATTTAAAGTGAAACTGAACCTTGTAAATATGTCTTTGCTTGATCTGATGTCTGATCTCATTTGAATTCTTCTCTAAAAATGATTCAGAAAGCCTTTTCCTTACCACTTTCAAATCCACTTTTACAACAAAAGAACAGTGTAGTCAGCACACACATCAAGATATAAGCATAAATATGTGTTCAAACAAATTCACTGAAAATATTTTACATTTTTTGCAAGTTTTGACATAAAATAGATACTGCTATGATGGCTACAGTACCATCAAACAGTTGTACAAATGTGCAGTTCTCTGTTTGGTCAAAATTTATCCTTTAAAAGAAATCTCACTTTCAGACTATCCTTACACAGGGCATTCATTTATCTGTGTTTTAGAAGGGTCATTTGAAAATCTTTATCTGCCAAATTACAGGGTGAACAAATTCCCAGAAATTAAATTTTCAGAGGAACAAAAAACAAAACAAACAATCTTTGTTATTTTAGGATGAGGCCAATGATAAGCTGGGGTTCACAAATGATTCAAGCTTGAGAGTAAGGAATTGTTGTTTGTTTGTTTTTTGTTTTTTTGCATACAACAATATGACAGATAAATTCTTTGGGTTCTGTCTTAAAAAAAAAAAAACAAAGACTAAATTTCCAACATTTGTGGAGATAATGCTGTGTTCTGTCATTGAGTGTTTAATTTTAGTGCTTATGTGGTCTTAAAAGTGTTAAAACACACGAAATTAGACATTAGAAATTAGAAATTTGCTGACAGAACAGTCAGCAAAACACTGGCTTTGACTGAAAACTAAATTCAGTCTTCACAGGTAAAAAAGGAAAGGTATTTCTAAAGAAATGTTTCTCAGGGAAATATAAATGCAGTTGATAGTATTTTAGCCTTGAATGTTAAGGCTTCAAGTGTTCTCAAATTCTTAAGTATACACTCAAATCCAAAGTACAATCAAAGCATAAAGGCATGCATGCATATTTCCTCATTCTGTGCAGAAATGCCTTTATATTACAGTTTCAAGCCCACAGTGAAGAATCTCTTTCATACACACATTCGCAAACAGTGTTGAAGATGAATGCATGTATATGATGAACAGAAAAAAATAAAATAAAATAACTTACATATCCACTGATTTAAAAATCTTTTCATTAATTATATACAGGCATTTATAAATACTTGTATGTAATGTACGCAATTATAATTTACACATACACAAGGCAGATTCAAGTAAGATACTTCCACATATTCAAAAGCATGACAGTATAGGTCATTTTATCCCACTCATGATTTTCACTGCTGTCCAGCACAGGGTAAAATTATCATGGTGTACCGCTGGAATGGAGCTGTGTACATAATTAATCCAACCATGACTTCACACAGTCCATTCTTTAGTTATGCATTACAAAAAAGTGAATGAAAAACAATCGATTTATTGTGTTGCAAGACGTTCTCCAGTTGAAGGATGCTGGAAATAGCTGTGGCAGATTCTGAAAGCAGATTCAACCAGCTGCACAAAGATGTTTCTCATGTCCGATGCTCATTGTCAGAGCAGATGCTACATAGTACTTGAGTGAGACAGATGATGATAAACATCTTTTAACGATTACTTATAAGGATTAAAGTCCCCATTCAAAAAGAAAAGGTCCATAAATTATTTTGTTTCCGATCCTTGCAATATTTTAATGGTGAAAACTGGAGAGTTAGAGCAGTTTTTTCGTCTCCCATTCTTTCAAGGGCATGATGAGGAACCGTTGAGGCAGAGAATGAAACTGCAGAGTCTGCAGTTGTTCCCTTCAGACGTCAGTTGATGTCTTTCCACTTTTTCCTCTTTCTCTTCCTATTTGTCTCTCAGCTCCAACTTGTTGAGGTTCCTGAGATGAAAGGTCGTATGATACCTTTGGGTGTGGGCTTGGAACCAAACCATGACATCTGTAACCCAAAAAAAATAAAATAATATATATATATATATATATATATATATATATATATATATATATAGACTCAAATAGTGCTTCCAGTGTTCAAACGTAAGGTGGCTACATCATTTTCCCACTTAAAGGGATAGTTCACCCAAGAATGAAAATTCTCTGATCATTTACTCACCATCATGCCATCCCAGGTGTGTATGACTTTTTCTTCTGAACACCAAAAAAAAAAAAAAAAAAGAAAAAAAAAAAAACCAATTATTTATATATATATATATATATATATATATATATATATATATATATATATATATATATTTCAGCTCTGTTGGTCCATACAATGCAAGTTAATGGGTACCAACATTTTGAAGTTCCAAAAAGAACAAAGGCAGTATAAAAGTATTCCATATGACTCCAGTGGTTAAATTCATTTCTTCAGACATGGTATGATAGGTGTGGGTGAGAAACAGATCAATATCAAAGTTCTTTTTTTTTTTTTACTATAAATTCTCCTCCTTGCCCAGTAGGTGGCAATATGCACTAAGAATGCAAATAGCCAAATACAAAAGAAGAAGAATGTGAAAGTGGAGATTTATAGTAAAAAATAACTTAAATGTTGATCTGTTTCTCACCCACACCTATTATATCACTTCTGAAGGTGTGGATTTAACCCCTGGAGTATAATTATTATAGATAACTTTTATGCTGCCTTTGTGTGCTTTTGGAGCTTCAAAGTTCTGATCCCCATTCACTTACATTGTATGGACCTACAGAGCTGAAATATTCTTCTAAAAATCTTTGTTTGTGTTTAGCTGAAGAAAGAAAGTCATACACATCTGAGATGGCATGAGGATGAGTAAATGATGAGAGAATTTTCATTTTTGGGTGAATGATCCCTTTAATAAGTTGAAATGGAGAAACTTGTGAAATTTTGGTCAATAGCCTATTTATTTTTTTTATATGGCTAATAACTGATATGATGGCCACAGTTACACATCTATACTGTTCAGCCTGTTTCTTTTTCACAGCCCTAAAGCAACATGTGTTTGCTCCAGTCTAGAATTTTAGAGGGTTCAAGTAAAATCAGGCATCAAAGCATACAGTAGAAAAGATGGATAACTGCTGGCTTTTAAAACCTCATATAGAAAGAGAGTATGTTTAAATTGGGGAAAAAAAGGCCCTGATATCATGCTTTTGATGCTGAAAAAAAAAAAAAAACACTCCATCATTGGCTTATAATGATATTGTTACCAATATATTGTGCATCCCTTGTTTCATATAGTATACCTTTGAAAAGGGACAGTATGATTTGAAGCCATGAGTGGAATGTAGCACAGTGAAGTGCAGTGATTTCCCCTGCTCTCATGTACTGCTGCTGGCATGAGTTATAAATACCAGCCAGCTGTTATTCCTGACCGTCTCACTGAGTGCTAATGGTTTGATTCAGAGCGCTGAGCCAGATTTCCTGACCCACATTGTTCGCTGCTTCAGTAGAGTGGCCTAGTTAGCCCACGGGTGCGGAGGAGAACTCTGCTTAGTGTGGTGAGGTTAAAGAAGAACGTAGGCTGAGCTTTTTTACATGTAGTCCTCAAATCACACTTACAGATATATGCATATATACACACCTTGTACTCCAGTGTCTGTTTGAGCATGTCCTCTTCCTCATGTGTGAAATGCAAAAGAACAGAAACAGCTCTGATGAGCTGGTAGGCCTGGAGGGAGGGAGGGATGGAGAAGGAGAGAGAGAGAGAGAGAGAGAGAGAGAGAGAGAGAGAGAGAGATTAAAAAAAAAATAATAGGTGTTTGGAAATGAGTAATGCCAGATTAATCTGATCGAATTTAAAAAAAAATAAAAAATAATAGAGTAAAACATTCAAGAGAAAACCTATTGCTTCACAAACATTTGTAATTATAAAGTTAAATGCAAAGGCAACAAAAGATAAAAAAAAATGGCATATTTTTAAAATTACATATATTTTTATACTTAAGCCACACTTAAAATCCATGGATGTCATTGCATTAGATAACAAAATATCAAAACAAATGACATTTATTTTAAAGATAGCACAACCACACAAAAACGAAGTTAGCTCTGAGAAAAATTCTAGCATCATTTGCTTTGAAATTCTGTTAATGCAATAAAATTAATACATTTTAAAGTGTGGCTTAAGTGTCCAAATAACATCTGAGACCACTGTACATCACAGCACAAGCCCTCACCTCTGCCTCTCTGGATGACATGAATTTTAGCACCACATGTTTGAGGTACTCAAAGTTGATCTCTCGTGTGTCTGTGAGGTCTGAACTATTGGTGACGGTGGTGTTGGAGGTAATGGGAGGCAGGCCTTGGGTTTGAGTATGTCCTGGTGCTGGAGTTGTGGCTGTGTTGGGTGTCTCTGAGACTGATCTCTCCTGCCTCCCATCCTGAAATCTCTCCTTCTCAGAGTCAGGATCTGGTTTCAGTTTCTGTTTTATAAACACAAATGAATGGTTACCAACATGGATTCTGTAGTATACTTTCTGTGGAAGGGTGAAAAATACATGCATTTAAAAAGGCACACACCAGCTCTTTCTGTAATGTCCTCTTCAGTTCTGCAAGCCTCTGCTGTAGCTGTTTTATTGTCTGAAAAGAAAATAGGCAAATATACAAATCTTTAGTCTAATCTATATGTATTCATGTGTTTGAATGTGAATATTCAAATCAGTGTACAACAATACAAATTGATCTTGTTAAAAAAAACAACATGAAACAGCATTTTCAATGCATGTAACTTCCATAAGTAAGGGGTAATGTACAGTCAGCCAGTTGTTGTTGCAAAATAAACCCATTCAGTGTGATACAAGACCACTCTGTTTCGCATCGGGGTCCGGATCACCCTGTCAGAGTGGTCTTGTATCACCCTAAAGGGGTTTATTTTGCAATAACAACTGGCTGACTGTACATTTTCCCTTACTCACGGAATTTACGTTTCATGTTGTTTTTTTTAACCAGATCAATTTGTATTGGTGTACACTGATTTGAAAATTACACGGCTACAAACCAAATAAATAAATACACATTTTTGACATTTTGATTTGCACTGAAATTCTGTTATTATGTGAGAAGAAAGAAATCGCTTAACTGCTGATTTGCACCTCCGATTTGCTTCAGAGTTCTGTTGGGGTTATTTTTTTTGCTGACTGCTCAATATCCAACTTATTACAAAGACTACTTGCCAAATAAATAAATAAATGGACAGGAAACATTTCAGATAAGTTGAAATAATTTTATTAGCTTACTTTTAGACACCTCTAAATGATACAAAAAGTAGGAAAGATGGCTCGCAAAACCCGGTTAACAGGTCTGATTTGACTTAATTCCTGGTTGTGTGGATATTAGTACAATCAGAATCAAGTATTCCAGAGAGCCGTGTAATAATGTGACATATTTCAAAGTTAACCAATTGTCAGATGGAAATAATCTAGGGTGGGACTTAATTTTATCCATTGGAATCTGATTGGATCTTGACATGTGTGACGAGGAGGAGGGCGTGGCCGGGCCGAGAGGATTCACGCCCGGCGCTGAGTTGCCCAATCAGTGGAAGACCAGAGAGAGAGAGAGAGAGAGAGAGAGAGAGAGGAGACACGCACGCAGCAGTGTTTTGTGTGTGTGCATTTGTTATGTTTCAGTTCAGTGTTTTATGTTGAATTAAAGTGTTTTGATTGTTAATCCGGTTCCTGCTTCTTCATTTCCTGATGAACGAGAGGCTTGTCTGCCACAACGTGATGATGATATAATTGGTAAATATTTTTTACCGCCCACATGATCTTATAAAAATATCAGTACAAAAAATGTTTCAGAGGATAAAGTAATTACATTTTTAGAATAACATTGATTCCACAATGATTTTGAAACCTCCAAACAAAAATGTCATACACTGAATCAAATACAGTGTATTATTTATAATACATTTTTAATAATAAATGTATAAAAAATATTTTAAAGCTAAAATAATTCATAACGTGTCCCTGGACTTTTGTTATCAACAAAAATTTTACGTTACAATTTATATGAATGTATAAGTCGAAGTGTACATCTAAGATCGTGTCTGGCTACAATAACTTTTTGGTAACTTTTCAATATTTTGCCTTCACCAGTTCATTTAAAACGGTCCTGCAGTGTGAAAAAAAACATTAGATCTCTCAAAGTACAATTATTCCATGTAGTCTCTCAATTAATATGAGCTCATTAGGGCAGCATGCATAATGATTATAAAAGAAAGTTTTTAAATAATGATGTTGAAAATCATTTTAGATGGGAGAATAGCATGTATCACTGTAGGACTTGCCAAAAGTATATTTCAACTACCCAAAAATGACCAGGAATCTTGAAAGCTCTGCTTGTCTTCAGTTTCTCAAGCTTATTTGCCCTCACCTTGTTCTTTTCAGCCATTTGTTGCTCCAGGTCTTTGTTGACTTTCTGCAGCTGGTCCAGATCACTTACTGCAACCGTCCCATTCTGTTCACTCTCACACTTGTCTGCATGTGACTGCGCCTCTAAACTCAACACCTCACCCTCAAGATCACACACCTAAACACACACAGTGACAAACAGAAACATGTAAATGCACATAATACAGCAAGTACAGGCAGTTCAGATGTTCATTGGTATGTATACAAAAAGACTCAAACACTAACTGACCCGTGATTGGTAAGAGGTAAGTTGTTGCGTTTTAGTGAGGACTTCCTGCTGAAGTGACGTCAGCTGAGAGTTGTGTTCCCGCTCTCTCTCCTCTGCTTCCAAATGACGAGACTCACACTCAGCCTGCAGAGAGGACAGACTGCTACGGGCCGCCTGCAGATCTGACACACACAAACACACACACAATAAGAACCAGCAGCGTTTTCCTGATAATCATTAAAGAGTCCATAGTGTTTTTTAATCTTCTACCCTCTTTCAAAATGTTTAGCTCCGCCTCCTTCGTCCCTAACGCTTCAGAGAGTCGATTCACTTCTTGTTCCGCCCTCTCAAGAGACTCTGTCATTTTGCTGACCTACCAGAGATGAGCAATATACAAAGTTGAAAACATGCTACTATTTCTTTTTCCATACTCTCCAAATGACAACTAACTGGCGATGATAAATACTAATAAGTTCCAAAAACAAATAGACAGATGCATGAATTAATAAACGGATCTGCATTTGAACAGGTTGGTGGATTAACCTGTTGTTGAAGCTCCTCCCTCTGTTTTCGTGTTTCCTCCAGAGCTTTGGCAATTTCAACACTCACAGTTTGTCTGCTGTTCAACTCCGCCTGTGATGCACATAAATACCCTCTTGTTGGCAATAGACCTAATTCACAGCAGCACATCTTTGATTTTTGTACAGTCTCTTCAATGACATGCACTGTATAAAGCTATCAAAAAGCTCCTGGATCACATCTAATTTTCCACAACTCGTGTTGTCTGGAGTTTTTTATGTTTTTGTCTACTGAAGTTTCTTGGAAAGATATTTTTTCCAATGTTTCGTCAGCAGTACAACCTACTGAAGAGACTGCACGTCTATCCCTCACAGCATTGTTGTCATTCTCATCAAAAATCATGATGGCTCTGCTGTTAATAAGGTCTTTATAACTCATAAAATACTTCTCGAAATGTGCACAAGTTCTGCTTCAATCATATTCCAATTTTAAATATGCACCAAAATAAATGAAGTAGATTATTCTCTTTATTCTTACTCTGGACTGCTCCAGTTCCGCAGTTAGTCTTTCTACAGTGCTCTCAACTTCAGCTTTGCTCTTCAACAGCAAGGCCTTTTCTTCTTCTAGTAACCGCTTGAGAGAGAGAGAAAGAAAGAAAGAGACATAAAAAGAGAGGTAAACGTTAGTCTGATATTTAATAACCTTCCCGGGTTTTTTGTTTTTTTTTGTTTTGTTTTTTTAATTATCAAAGAAAGTCATGCTATTGACATTTCACACACCACACTGTCCTGATGTTGGTTGACCTCTGTTTCTTTCTCCCTCTGTAGTAGAAGTAGTTCTTCCTCTAGTTTGGCTATTTTCTCCAGGCCTCTCTGTCTCTGTGTCGAGACCTGCTGTTGTAGCCTCTCCCTCTCCTGTGCCCACTCCGCCTGCTGTGGGACCAAAGGTCAAAAGGTCAACACTCTAAGAGAAAAGGTTAAAGGATTTTAAGGATTAACAATAAAGCTGATTTGAAGGCCAGTCACCAAATTGCCTTACAAGCCATTTTTTGTTAATAAACCCAATAGGTTCCTTGTCTAACAAACAAATCATTGGGGGTACTTTCAAGCGTGTCATTTAATCCAAGATCAGACTAAAGCTTTGTCCGCGGAACTCTCTTTAAAGAGTTTGATTAGACTTTAATTACATCACCACCTACCAGTTTTTCTGTATGCGTTTCACTATCTGCAAGCTGCTGTTCCAAACTCTTCATATTCTCAAAGGTGTCAGTCAGCCTCTTCTCCAGCTCGGATATCTGAGAAAACACACACGTCATTCAGGTCTATGATGCACAGTCGTGTTATGTTTGAGTTAACTGGAGTATCCTACTACTCTCACCTGTGCATCTGTCCTCTCTCTGTAAGCCTTGGATGAGTCGTCTTTGTGCTTCAACAGAGTCTGGAAATCTGTGATATTAGCGTTCAATCGAGAGATCTGGAAACAGAGGGAAACAGGAATTCTTTTATTACAGTACAAAAACAGTTAAGTACAGCATAGTATAGCACTATACAGTAAAGGTCATAAAGAATACAACTGTACAGTACAGTGTAGTACAGTACAGGACAGTATAGTGCAGAGTACAGTTTATTGTAGTTTAGAATAGTACAGAGTACAAAAGTGTACAGTATAGTACAGTGAAGTACAGTACAGCTAGGGCTAAGTGATAAGACAATATAATCTGATATCGACGTTATCTGACAAATTGCGAGAGTCACTGACAGACCATGATTGACAATATTGTGAAATTACAAAACCATGAAGCTGGGAAGTCACCAAATTTTAAATAGTAGCCCAATAGTTATCATGCACTTACATATTTAGATACTAATCAAAATGTTAAAACGTTAAAAGCATTATGGATAAAAGAGGCCGGTTGTGTCCATTTTCACTGCCAACATGTTCTCTGGAATCGCATGAAACATTTTCCAGTTATAACCCACTCTCTAGACTCAGACATGACTTGTAACAAACATGCTTTGGCTTAGCAACTAGATAAAAACAGCACATACAGTATATTGGAAATTTCATAATAAAGGTGGTACAGCCTATCGAGAAAAAACATAATTATAAAATGTCATTTAGGTGAAATTAATGAGTGACGAATCATCGGTCATTATGAAAAACTTGTATTCAAAAGTTATTCAAAACATTACTTTGTGACATCAACTTCTATTTATCATCCACTCCATTAAGAAAATTTTTTAATGTGCAGACCATGAAATTAAACTAAAGTTTACTTTTGAAATAAAATCATGGCATGCATAAACGCCATTAAACAATTTTAGGATTAGCTTCGGGAACGTGCAGTTTAAAAAACAAAGATAAGAGATTAAATCATAAAATAATACAAAAACACATTCACCTTAAACCTAAGATTGACTATTTCATTTTCTTTAGGCAGCATTAACTGCATTAACAAAATGCAATACAAACACAAATTTGATAAAACAGTGGAAATTATTTGCATTAATAAAAACACATTTATTATGCTTACACATAACAGGAAAACTGGAGTTTTGTAATCATTTATGCACAGACTAAGTGAAGTAAACAAACTGTTGTAGCTGTTTCATGAAAGTAGAAATTATGTAGGTTGTGTTGAACTTTCTTGTGGTAATGGTTCATTTATATTTCAATAATTAGGGGGCCAAGCAGCGAAGCTGCTGGAACCCTATTGTAATTGTACAGATTTTTTTCCTTCTTTTTCTTATTATTTAAATTTAAAAAAGAATGTTGCCCTAAAAGTGTCTGGGTGTCAGAGACCTTAAGTCGTGGAGACTCCAAACTTGGCAGGATGATCCCAAATCCACCCAACTACTCAGGCGCACAAACACACACCCATCTGACCCTAGGTGGCGCTATAATAAAACATTTTACATTGACTCATATCTCTGCAACCGTAAGGACTAGAATCAAAATGTTTTCCTCTGATTCCTTGAGTAAAGCCCTACAAAATGTACATCTCCGATTTCATTTCAGTCTATAATTTTTTTTCTGCCATTTTTAATTTTATGAGAAACCTACTTTTTCTAACTCCTCCTAGACCGTTTGTCCGATCAGCATATAATTTGGTATACATCTACAGACCCCCCGACAAAAAGTTATCAAAAGAATTTCAATACGTGAAATCCTTCCGAAGATATTAACGATACAATTCCTTCGGTTTAACGCAATTTGAGTAATTCATCAATATCTACTCAACGCAAACTCCAAAAGTAACCAAACTCACATAGTCAACAGGACGTTTAGAAGACGTCAGCAAAGTTTCGTACAATTTCACCCCTAGGAGGTGCTGCAACTAAAAAAACGTCATAACTTTACAGCTATTTGAGCGACAAAGTTCAAATTAAATATGCATCTTCTTTGGTTCAAATGCTAAAATATTCTTAAAATCAATCCGCCAAATTAACAAAAATGGCTGCCAACAGCCAATCAAATTTCAGCACCTTATATCTCGTATTGGGAATGGCCAAGGTTTATGAAAATTACTATACACAAGCAGGGTGTCAACTCGAATCTGCATCTAAAATTGTGTGACATTCGGCCACACGTTGGTGGTATAATTAGCAAATTCGCGTTTTTGTTCATAACTCAGGAACCGTATAGGCTTCAATACAAATTTGCTTCTTTGAATCCACCAGTGCCCCACTATGATATGGTCACTTGAATTTCCATTCCTGCAAGAAATTCTTTTTACAATTTCGATTTATTCGAAAAACCTACTTTTCCGAACTCGTCCTAGGCCATTTGCCCGATTCTCAGGAAACTTGGTATATATCATCGTTAAAAAGATATAAGCAAATATGTTTTGGCCATGGCCTATAATGACTAATTAGCCTGTATCTTGTGAGTGCAATTTTCAAACTTAACAAAATTTGTACACATGGACAAGAGAACACTCTGAGGTAACAATGATTTTTGTTCATTTTTTATGCTAGGGGGCGCTATAAATTAAGACAATCCTATTTTTGCAACTGTGCTCAAAGCAGGTGAAATGTCACACCAAAATAGCAGTCCACAGCATCCACAGGATCTTTTCTGTCAAATTTGTTTGTTTTGGTCATCTCGCCATATGTGCTTGGCCCCCGACAATAGTTGCTTGCGGCTATATTTATAATTATAATTATTGTTTACATTTAATAATCTTTAAATCTTAATTAGTATTGGTAATTTTCCACCTGTTGTCATATAAGGATTTTTGTGTGACAGCAAATAGGGCCGGTGGAGGAAGTTAGAGACAGTAAATGTTTGGATTTGGGGAGGGGTTTATTTACAATTTTTTGGTTACACTTTACAATAAGGTTCCATTCGTTAACATTAATGCATTAGGTGTTATGATCTAACAATGAACAATATATTTTTTACAGCCTTTTTTAATCTTTGTTATGGTTAGTTAATAAAAATACAATTGTTCATTGTTAGTTCATGTTAGTTCATAGTGTATTAACTAAAGTTAACATATACGACTTTTGATTTAAAAAATGTATTACTATATGTTTAAATTAACCAAAATTAATAAATGCTGTAAAAGTATTGTTCATTGTTAGTTCATGTTAACTATGCGATTTGAATTTCAAAATATGTTTGTTTTAGGTTTTTCATGTTTCATTAAATTAATTAAATTTTTAAAGTAAAACCGACTGGAGGATCCCCCGGCAGTGGGGTTGACGATGTAATCGGATATCTTTTTTTTAATATATATATATATATATATATATATATATATATATATATATATATATATATATATATATATATATAGTGAAAATATTTCTTGCATATTGCCCAGCCCCAAGTAGAGCTCAGTATAGCACTCTATAGTACAGTATAGAATAGTACAGTCGTGAATATTAGGTCAGTATACAGTACAGAACAGAATAGTATAATGCAGTATAATACAGGTCAGTGTTGCCTTGTACAGTACAATATAGTCAGCACAGTGTAGTCCAATACAACATGGTACAGCACTGTGGTATAGTTTAATATTAGTAAATCGAAGTGTAGAATATATAGCATAGATGTTGGCCGTTTACCTGGGCCTCTAGTGAGCTGACTGCTGTGGTGTGATTGGTTCTCTCCTCCCACAGCTCTCCTCTGGCCTCCTCTAACCTTTGCTCTAATGAAGACTTCTACACTCACACAAACACAACACATGTGAATACGAGATGACTGAAACAGCAAGATGATATGCATGTATATGCGTGCGTGTCCTCTGACCTCCTTCAGCAGTTCATGCAGATGTTCATCTTGAGAGAGGTCTGCCACTAGTCTCCTCTCTAAGGAGGCGGCTTTCTCTTGCAGATCAGCCAATAGATGCTCTCGCTCCTCCTCTGTCGCTGCAGTCTGACCAATCACAGTATGGCATGAGGAGTTATCCCATATCATAAATGAATAATGTAAATTTTTCACAGCATCCAAAACAGAGAATGAGTAAGAACCTTGTTCTTGTGCTGCTCATGCTGTAGTTTCAGTGTTCTGTGTTCAGACTGGAGATGCTCCATTGATTTCTCTAGTGCTTTTGCGTTGCTTTGTGCCTGGAACACACACAATATATGTCAAGCTGATTTTAAAAATACCAATCAAAATTTTATTGGAGAGTCAATGTCATTATCAGAAGTGCAACACTTTGACTGTTACACATGTATGTTTTGCAGGTCAATACTTACAGTGCCTACAAAAAATGCTGGCTACTTCAGGGGTAAATTGTGTGTGTGTGTGAATGCAAGGGCATAAATATTTATACAAAGGATTATTGTAATAAAAAATTATTTTCTCTTTGATATTATAGAGCAAACATTTTCCATCAAATACATCATGGACCATGCATCAAGCTATTACACAATGAAACGCATAATAGATAAAGTTCAAAGTGGGAATGAATACTCTTTAAAGGGACTGTAACTCGATTCCCATAAGTCATCCTCTTGATTGAGTATAAGAACTCTCACCTTTTGGAAATCTTCTGACACCAGCTGGATCAAATGCAGTAATTCCTGCTCTCTCCTCTCTAGACCCACAACTCTCCTCTGTGCCTCCGCTCTCTCACTCATCAGCTCATCCCTGAGACATAGACACAGAGAGAGAAAAAGTGTAGATTAGATTTTTCATTTACAAGACATGGCTGCATTTTCTAAAAACCAGTATGTAAACAAACTAAACAGATGTGCGAAACCATCCTTCTGAAACCTAATCTTAAATGGAAGATTTTTAGTTAACCTCTAAGCTTTGTTCACTGTTAACTTGATTAATATTTTAACAGTCTATTTCACATTTCTTTTCCATTTCACATATTTTACAGTTTTACACTTTGATCAAAAGATCCAAAAAGCTTACTCTTAAAAATGTCCTTTCACATTCTCACATTTTTCAAACATTTGTGGAAATAAAGACAAGTTCTTTATTCTTTACACACCTCTGGGCCTGCAGCTGTGAATTGAGCCGCCACGTCTCTTCAAGTTCTTCTCCCAGCTCATACAGCTTATCTTGGGTCTGGCTCAGGGTCAGTCTCGCTGTGTTCAGCTCATCTCCTCTCAGTTTGAGTTCTTTCTCCCGCTGACTCAGTTGCTCTTCTCGTCTCAACAACTGCAGGAGAAATTCCCACTTATGATCAGAGTTCTTACGTGTTCTGGGAGGAAGTGACAGACTAGTCTGTTTTGCGATGCTTAGTGTGAGATAAAATGCTCTTTTAAAAGAATATTCTGGGTTCAATACAAGTCAAGCACAATCGACAGCATGTGTGTCATATTGTTGATTACCACAAACAATAATTTCAACATGTCCCTCCTTTTTTAAAAAAAAAAAGCAATAATCTAGGTTACAGTGGGCACTTACAATGGACGTGAATGGGGCAAATCTGTAAACATTAATATGCTCACTGTTATAGAAATGTATATCCACAAAACGTAAACAATATGCATGATAACATGATTTTAGAGTTATACAATCACTTACTAACCTTTTCTGTGTAAAGTTAGAGCCAATTTTACAACTTCATTGTCATCACGATATGACGACGTAAACACTAAAGTGACAATTTAAACAACTTTACAGCTCAAATAATGCACACGTTTTAACAGAAGAATTAATTTGTGCTTTTATGAATTTACAAGCTTCAGATTTCTGCCTTTTAACCCTCCAAACATTGGCCCCATTCACTTCCATTCTAAGTGCCTCACCGTAACCCAGATTTTTGCTTTCTTTTTTTTTACACTACCAATCAAAAGTTTGGACACACCTTAATTAATGTATGTTTCTGATCTCAAATCTTTTTATCTAAAGGTTTACATTTAAATGACTGAAATGAGTTTTGGATACAACTACACATAAAATGTTTTTAATGGATGATGTCACGATACTGAATTGCAAATAATTGCCCAACTTGAATGGGAACTCCAAGTCTTTTTACAAAGCATCCCAGGTGGAATCCTAATGAAGTTGGTTGAGACAATGTCCAGACTGATTAGAGCGGTTATTAAAGTAAATTGTGGCTATTTTGAAGAAGCTTAATTATAAGAGAGTTTTGGTTTAATTTTTTATGGTTTATCATAATCACCATACTTCCATTTTTGTTATTTCATTTGCTCACTTCACTATTATTTTTAAATATGGAATATAGAAATAATAAAGAATGAGTAAGTGTGTCCAATTTTTTGACTGGCAGTGTATATCAGTACTGGGTTTGTAATTCTGGAATATTAAAGTATGTATTAATGCTATTCTAGCAATATTTAACACAAAGTTTACTGTGCTGACCATGTGTTTGACTTTGGCCAGTTCCTGCTGCTGAAAACCTTCCAGTTCATCCAGGTCATCTCTCTTCTGGAAAAGACTTAAACTCTGCTCTGTCATCTCTTCTAGCTGAGCAGCTAGTGATGCCTTCTCCTGTTTGAGAGAAAGAGAACAAAACAATCACTTCTAGATTTCAAAATGCAGGCAGAGGTTATTAATAAATGTTGTTTTAAAAACAGGAAGTAGTCATTTAACAGATGTTTTTATCCAAAAGCAGTTGCCCCTGAAGGAATCTGAGGGCGTTAATGACTCATGGATCGTCCCTTGTGGGCCTCGAACCAACAACATTCCAGTTACAAGCTCAGACCACAACGCCTCAAAACACCTTTACCTGCTCTAGCAATGCAAGCTTGTCCATCCACTCCTGGTCCTTCTTCTCTAATGCCAAGGCCATGCCTTCTGCCATCTTGGCTCTGTTAGCCTGGAAGGCTTCATTCTGGTCCTGAAGTTTCCGCATGGATGCTGACCGAAGATAGAAACTTAACAGTTTAAATGACTGTCAGACTGATATGCCACTTAAAGGAAAATTCATGGTTATTTTCATACTAGAGTCTATGAACCACAGACAATAATTTTGACTCGTACCTCACCGTTATAAACAAACAGCAAACTCATTTACAGTAAATACTCTAATAATAGACGCTTAACGGGTAAGTGAACATGGGTTTTTAAAAACAGAAATGTGAAGCTCGTATTTTTACTAAAGCACTTGAATTCCTTAATCAAAAACTTTGAAAATAACCCAGAATATTCCCGTTATAACTCATTGGTTAGATGTTATCACAGACAGTACTTAAAGGGATAGTTCACCCAAAATGAAAATTCTCTCATCATTCACTCATCCTCATGCCATACCAGATGTGTATGACTTTCTTTCTTCTGCTGAACACAAACAAAGATTTTTAAAATATCTCAGCTCTGTAGGTCCATACAATGCAAGTGAATTGTGGCCAGAACTTTGAAACACAAAAAAGCACATAAAGGCAGTATAAAAGTAATCCATATGACTCCAGTGGTTAAATAAAGGTCTTCAGAAGCGATATGATAGGTGTGGGTGAGTAACAGATACATTTTTAAGTCAATAATTTTTTTGACAATAAATCTCAACTTTCAAACAACCCTGCTAAGCACTCTTCTCTCCTAAAGGGGATCGCACACCGGACGCTTCTGGCGGATGACATGGCGCGTTCAAAAATTTGAAACAATTGTTTTCGATGAATGTACGCACACCTACAACTCCAGAGGCTGCTCAAATTTTTGCCACGCCACGGAGCGCAACTCGAATATTTTCCATTAAATTTGACCCAAATCATTATCAATGGACATGTATTATTTACTCTAGCCTTGTTCATTCTTTACGAAGGGAAAAATCTTGGTAACTTTTGTGTGTACTGTCTGCAATCTGAACCGCATCGACGTGCCTGGTGTTGGATACCTGTGCCGTGTCCTAGCCACGATGCGGCGTGGTGCTTCTCATCCAGTTTGCGACCGCCTTAAGAGTTCTTCTTTTATTTTTGGCAATTTGCAATTTTCTTCAATAAAAACTTCACCCACACCTATCATATCTCTTCTGAAGACATTATTTTAACCACTGAAGTCTTATGGGTTACTTTTAAGCTACATTTATGTGCTTTTTTGAGCTTGCATTTCATGGACCTACAGAGCTGAAACATTCTCCTAAAAATCTTCATTTGTGTTCAGCAGAAGAAAAAGTCATATACATCTGGGATGGCTTGAGGTTGAGTAAATGAGAGAATTTTCATTTTTGGGTGAACTATCTCTTTAAGATACATTAGAATTCAGTCAGCGTGGATCTTTGTTAGTGTGCTGCATTTTAAATGTAAATGTACTACTTTTAATCATGAATTGTTATTTAATTGAACCTTTATATGGAAAAAAAATCAACATAGCCCAGCAAACCAACTGTCATGAAAGAAAATCCTAAAAGAACAACATTACTTAATTTTCAGGTGTCAGTAATAGCTTGGTAGACAGATTGTTAGTACATGCACCTATAATGAATCTTATAATCTTTTTTTTTTGTGTCTATAAATTGAAACTGTGGCAGTACATTCAGAGCATGATGGTACCTTTTGAGTCCCACAGCAGATGGGGAGTTTTTGCTGACTCTTTCTTCTGCAGAACTCAAACAAAGATTTTTTAGAAGAATATTTCAGCTCTATAGGTCCATGCAATGCAAATGAATAGTGTCCAGAACTTTGAAGCTCCAAAAGCACACAAAGGTAGCATAAAAGTAATCAATAAGACTCCAGTAGTTTAATCAATATTTACATTTGTTTTGTTTTTTTGTTTTTTTTTACTATAAATCTCTACTTTCACTTCAACTTTTTAATTCTTTTGTTTTTGGTGATTCGCATTCATTGTGCATATCCCCACTTACAGGGCAGGGAGGAAAATGTATAGTAAAAAAGGACATAAATATTTATCTGTTTCTTACCCACACCTATCATACTACTTCTGAAGATATGGATTTAACCACTGGAGTCAAATGGATTATTTTTATACTGCCTTTGTGCTTATTGGACCTTCAAAATTTTGGAGTTAATTGTTTTGCATTGTATGGGCCTACAGAGTGGAGATAACTTGATTTGTGTTCAGCAGAAGAAAGAAAGTCATAAACATCTGGGATGGCATGAGGGTGAGTAAATGATGAGAGAATTTACATTTCTGTTTGAACTATTCCTTTAAGCATTTTCTCTTGCCATGTCACTAGCATTGTAAACTAAAGCAATCATGGTTTGCACCTTTAAAATCAGAAGCAATGGCCCCAACAACACAATTATTTTCCAGTCATGGAAAACTCTTAAAGCAAGAGGTTAATGAACAATCCTGATTATTTGTTTCTGATAAAAAAAAAATCAACTTTGAAAATTTTAGTTGATCTTAAATAGCTAGATCGCAGGTATCTATGTTTTAGCTGCATGAGGTTTGTGTAAAAGGATCGGACAAACAAATGGGAAAAGAGTGGGAGAGAAAGCTAAAGAAAAAGGAAGAGGTGAAAATGGGAGGAAAAGAACGTTACGTACAATCCTGATACTTTTCTAATGCAATCTCAAGCTTCTCCTTGGTCTTCTGCATTAGCCGAAGCTGCTCAGCATAGTCTAGGGTTGAGGAATGAGACACCGACACACACACGAACGGAGGGAGGGAGGCAAAGAAGGATGAGGTGGGGTAGGGTGGGAGGAGGGAGATAAACAGGGGGGAGAAAACAAAGGGATAAACATGATTGAGAAGGTAAACAAATGAAGTGGAAAAACAGAATGATTTTCTGAGATGAGAAAACCAGACTGATTGTGAGGTCGTACAGTGATAGCTACATTTTACTGCTGACCTTTGACCTTTAATCATTACTCATAATCAAGTTAGTTATGCAATCATCTATCTACTACTGCTCAGTGTAGATAGCATCTCTATGTAATTGCATACCACTGCGGGCAGATAGTGAAGCCCAGATATTTATTATTTATGTTGATTTTCAAGGCAGTTACAGTAGAGTCATTTGAATGAATTTCGAACTTGCTCTGTGATACATGAATGTGGTGAATCTGTCAAATGTTATGTACTTTATACGTTTTTGCAGTGGCAAAATGTATAAATTGGGGTGTTACAATACAGACTGAAAGTGGTACTGTATTTATGACAAAGAAGAGAGAACATACACATACTAGTTTACCTCTAATTTGTAATTAATTTCCATTGATGCTTATAGGTTGAAGTGTGTAATTTCTGCACCACTAACAGAACTGCAAATATAATGGCCGTTTTCAAACAGGTTTCTCAAACACTTCTTGTCTTCCATTGGTCAGCAAACAGGTAGTACTCATCCCATTGGTTGTGCCAATTTTGCTACGTGGGGTCATAGGGATGCTCAAACAAGTAACACAGAATAAATCGCTTTTCACAATTTTTGGGCAAATCAACCTATGAATGGCTTACTTGCAGTCGTCCATCCATTTTAAGATTAAACACTTCAGACATTTTATTGTCATTTGATTGTCTCAAAACATCCTTTCCAATCTTCATTTTGGCCTGTTGTATCTCATTTGCCTCTCATTCACTCTCTCCTAATGTGTTCACATGAGTTTTACCGTCTTGTGCGTGTGATACCTGAGAGTTTGGCCTCCAGCTTTCGTATCTGATCGTTTCTGCGCTGAATTTGAGACGAGAGATCATCTCTGGAGCTACTGCCATCAGACGTCTAAAAGTGAACGATACAAATGCAGACACGATCATCAGAATCATTATATGACTATAATTATATTATATTACATCATTATATTCTTTTTATCAATCAGCCAAGCAGAAATTTAACTACAAAAATGACAAAACCATAAATCTCAAAATGCTACAGCACAAAATTCATCAATTTATATGGTATATCCGAACCCATCTTTCCTTATAATAAAAAAACCTGTTTGGAAAGAGTACTTTGATTTAGACCCGTTATTGATACACCTGCATGTCCTCTAAGTCTGCAGCTTTAATTATTTAAGGCTTACAACAACATGAACCTATCCTTTTGCAAGTTGGTTCTGGTGGTTTACGAGGACATTTTTTTTAGGTTATACACTTGTCGTTACGAGGGTATTATGCTACATGGTTTATGAGGACATCCCTAATGTCCCCATAATTCAAACAGCTTAAAAAAAACATACTAGACAATGTTTTTTTTTTTTTTTTTTTGAAAATGTAAATATGCCACAAGGTTTCAGTGATGCTTAAGTTTAGGGGTAAGGTTACTGTTGGGGGATAGAATAGTACATTTGTACAGGGTAAAAATAATTGTCTATGGAGAGTCCTCGTAAACCACCAATACCAACAAATGTGTGTGTGTGTGTGTGTGTGTGTATCTCTTTGTCTGTGTACTGTATGTGTTTGCACCATAAATTGCTCAAGGATCAGGTTACACTGGTTTTTCCAAGCAGATGACATTAATACTTCTTTATACTCCACAAGTTTACTAAGCAGCAGGGTACTGCCCTCTATTAATAAAACTACTCTTAATACCAGGTCAATCAGATGCAGCACAGTGCAAACACACTTACCTACACACACCTCCTACACACACACACACACACACACACCCCGATATAACTTTCTGATTACAGGGTATCTGCAGGTTCGTAGGAATGAAATGTAAGACTTTTTTTAAGCCAAAAAATAGAAACATTTTAGACCAATTTCACAATGAAAAAAATACCGTTTACATTTCGGATTAACAGATTGATGAAGGTTCATACATCTGTAACATGACAAGTTCAGTACAAATGTCCTTGATTGCTGCACGCACTCACAATAAACTCAAGCGTGAGCTGCGAAATGCTGGCTGCACGAGAGAGGGAGAGAGAAAGAGGGAGAGACAGAGAGACACGAAAGAGCCGATTTACTCACGCAGATTCTGTTAAAGTGTCTCCTCTATTCCCGCACCAAAAGTTAAGACCTCCACAAATGAAATTTATACGTTATAAGTACATTTAAGACTTTTTAAGGACCCGCGGGTAACCTGGATTATAGTAACTCTTTTATGCTTTTTATTAAGGCCATGCTGCTTTTGCCATAGACAACATTTTGATGTTTACAGTGTCATCCTGCAAAAGGCTGTAGGTTATGTGGAACTTTGCAGTGCGAAACTGGGATTAGTTCATGTATCCTTTGAAAGTCAGATGACACTATACTGATGCCTAAAAACATAAACTTGTATGTTTGTGGTTTGGTTAGGAATAATGATTGCTGTATCTTCAGAAACTTATCCAGCTACAGATTTTGAAACAGATGATCAATGGACATATTAGCTTTACATTTATATTTAACTTGTGATCACATGAAAATATAAGATTACAAAAAGCTAAGGACTAAGAGGTGCAGTTAGACAGAGAGAAACAGAAACAGAACGAAAGATTTACTCACAAAGTCATCCCCTGAATCTGCCCCAACAGAAGTGATGGACTCTTTGCTCATGGAGCGGGGAATGCGACCGGATCGGGGGGCAGTGGCTCCCTCGTCTGCCAACTTCTTCTTCAACTTCGCAAACATCACTCTTATGTTTAGAGTATAAATGCGTGTTTAAAGTACAAAATGTGACGATTTGACTGATTGTCTCCGGTAGCATGAGACCCTTTAGGGTCCTCGTAATGCCGAACTAGCTTTGTACACTGGATAGGATGATCTCATTCTGGTGCCACAGTCTGCTGCCTCGACTCTGCGAAAGATCAGACAATCACAACATTAGTTTGGTCAAGTTGTTTACTAAGCATTAAAATGCCTCGGCTGAGGCTCAGATAGAAAGACAACAACAATTTAGACAATTATGCAAAAAAATAAGCAAACACAGAGAATGTAAACAAAGTATTCAATAAAATAAAAAAAAACTCAATATGTAAATATTATATAAAAAAAGTTATAAAGTGAATAAAAAAATTCTATATTTAAAGAACGCTAATGGGACAGGAGCACTGATTAACTCCTAAGGTGGAAAGCCTTACATGCATTAAGAAATAGCAAGGATTCTGTGTAAGCTGTGACAGTTTTACCAAAGTGACGTGCTGTTTGGTAGTATAGCAACAATAAATGACCAGTAAAACAGTAATTAATATTGACTCGGCAAGATCAAATTCTCTTGATCTTGTATTTCAACGGTCACATTAATTCACTCGAAATTTTACATTTGTCACAAGGGAAATGTATTTACTTTTATACAGCTGATACACTTTTAAATACGCTGACAGTGAAATACTGGAAAACTGTATGCCAACTCGACGACAACAGAGAGTGTTTAACAAACATCACTTTGCCTTTATGGAGGGTCACTATGGAAGTATATCCAATGGTTAAGAATACACTGGACTGCCAAATGGGCTCAGTGTTTACATTGTTTGACACGCTACATTGTTGTAGGCTAACCGGTATCAGATGTACGCTTGATGCCAAAACGAATCATCTATATTCTAATAATAGTGGAAGACAACATCTACCCCAAAGATGTCGATAAAAAGCCCAGTACCGAACAATTAGACACAAACTGTAAACATAGCGAGCTAATGTTAGCTTTCGTGCATCACCCTTACTAAACTAACAAAATAGACATGCAAGAACCTACCTTGAAACCTCCATAAACTCCGTCATAACTGATTTAATTAATATCTTACAAGAAACGTTTCCCCGGAAATATGCTTGAGGATGACGTTACATATGTGTATGCTGCTTTTGTCGGGCTAGCTGGCTAACTAACTTCACGTAATCTTCAGTCACCAGATTCCTGATGACGTTCCAGGAACAACTTGGCAATTTTGCTCAGCGCTGATTGGACGACCATACGAGCGAGGCGTGGCTACGGTTTCGCTCGATATCATGTCAATCATGAAAGCTGTCATACCTACAAAGTCACACACACACACACACACACACACACACACACACACACACACACACACATACACACATGTTGGTGCAGCTATCATTATGAGGACTCTCCATAGACATAATGATTTTTATACTGTATGAACTATAGATTCTATCCTCTACCCCTAAACCTAACCCTCACAAAAAACTTTCTGTATTTTTACGTTTTCAAAAAAACATCGTTTAGTATGTTTTTTAAGCGATTTGAATTATGGGGACACTAGAAATGTCCTCATAAACCACATTTATAGCATAATACCCTTGTAATTACCAGTTTGTAACCTACAAAAAAGTCCTGTAAACCACTTAAACCTGCCCACACTCATACACACACACACACGCACAAACCTACTAAGTCACAAAGTGTTAATTTCTGTTTTCAATTGATCCTCAAATCAAATCAAATCAAATCACATTTACTGTCGCACAACCATATACACAAGTGCAATGGTGTGTGAAATTCTTGGGTGCAGTTTGAGCAACACAGCAGTCATGACAGTGATAAGACATATACCAATCTACAATAAACATCAGATTTACACAACACAATTTAAAATCTAATATACACATAATTACACACAACACAATATACAAATAATAACATACACTGTACAGTATACAATACACACAATATAGATACACATTATTCAATAAAAAAAATAAAAATAATAGAATGTACTGTAGGTTGTATTGTACTGTATTGACATTCAAGCTGTCGGTTGATAGTAAGTTGTTAAGAGAGAATATATATATAATAATAATATAATTTATGACAGTCCGGTGTGAGATATAAGAGTAAGAGTAATAAAGTGCAGTGCTGATGTATTTTGATAGTGGGAGATCAAGAGTTCAAAAGTAAGATTGCTTGGGGGAAGAAGCTGTCATGGAGTCAGCTGGTGCGTGTCCTGATGCTGCGATACCGCCTACCTGATGGTAGCAGTGAGAACAGACCATGGCTCGGGTGGCTGGAGTCTCTGATGATCCACCGAGCTTTTTTCACACACCGCCTTGTATATATGTCCTGGAGGGAGGGAAGCTCACCTCCGATGATGTGTCTGGCAGTTCGCACCACACTTTGCAGTGCTTTCCGGTTGTGGGCGGTGATATTGCCGTACCAGGCGGAGATGCAGCCAGTCAGGATGCTCTCTACAGTGCAGGTGTAGAACCGTGTGAGGATGTGGCGGTTCATTCCAAACTTCCTCAGCCGTCTCAGGAAGAAGAGGTGCTGATGAGCCTTCTTCACAACGACTTCAGTGTGGATGGACTATGTGAGTTCCTCAGTGATGTGGACACCCAGGAACTTGAAGCTGCTGACTCTCTCCACTGGTGCTCCATTGATGGTGATGGGACTGTGTTCTCTGTCTTTTCTCCTGAAGTCCACCACAAGCTCCTTTGTCTTACTGACGTTGAGGGAGAGGTTGTGCTCCTGACACCAGTATGTCAGAGTGTGCACCTCCTCTCTGTAGGCTGTTTCATCATTGTCAGTGATCAGACCTACCACCGTCATATCATCAGCAAACTTAATGATGGCATTGGAGCTATGTGTTGCCACACAGTCATGTGTGTACAAGGAATACAAGAGTGGGCTAAGAACACAGTCCTGCAGGGCTCCAGTGTTGAGGGTCAGTGATGAGGAGATGTTGCTGCCTATTCTAACCACCTGGCATCTGCTTGACAGGAAGTCCAGGATCCAGCTGCACAGCGAGCTGTTTAAGCCCAGAGCCCGGAGTTTCTCATCAAGCTTGGAGGGCACTATGGTGTTGAATGCTGAGCTGTAGTCTAAAAACAGCATTCTCACATAAGTGTTCTTTTTTCCATGTGGGAGAGAGCAGTGTGTAGTGTAGATGCAACGGCATCATCAGTGGAACGGTTGTTGCGGTAAGCAAACTGCAATGGGTCAAGAGAGAGAGGCAGCACAGAGCAGATGTAATCTCTGATTAGTCTCTCAAAGCATTTGCTGATGATGGGGGTCAGAGCAATAGGACGCCAGTCATTTAAGCAAGTTATTTTTGATTGCTTTGGAACAGGCGCAATGGTGGATGTTTTAAAGCATGTGGGGACTACAGACAAAGAGAGGGAAAGGTTGAAAATGTCTGTAAAAACACCAGCCAGTTGGTTCGCACACGCTCTGATGACGTGGCCTGGAATGCCATCTGGACCCGTGGCTTTACGGATATTCACCCGTCGGAAGGATTGGGTTACATCCGCTACAGAGACGGAGAGTGAACTAACCTCTGTAGCTTCGGCTGTGAGAGCTTTCTCCGCGAGGGCGGTGTTATTTCCCTCAAAACGAGCATAAAAAGTATTTAGCTCATCCGGTAGAGAGGCAGCGGTGTTCATGGCGGAGTTTTTATTCCCTTTAAAGTCCGTGATGATGTTAATTCCCTGCCACATGCTTCTAGAGTTGGTGGTGTTAAATTGTCCTTCAATCTTGTTCCTGTACTGGCGTTACTGGCGTCCTGGAATGCATAGCTAAATTTCCCCCCAGAATGCATATGTGGGTCAAAAATAAAAACAACTTTTAAATGACAGCTTACTGCTTACTTTCTTCCTAAATATAAATCACAACATGACCATGTTTAACATTACCTGTGTGATTACATAGATAACAGATGGATAATAAAATAAAAGATAAAGTAGGGGCATTAATACAAACTTTCATAATATAATGTAATTTAGTATAATATAATATAATATAATATAATATAATATAATATATCTGCTTTCTCTGTGTGGCTTGCTCTGTAATTGTCAGCTTATGGTTGGCTCCACAGACCACACAGTGTGTATGACCTTTGAAATTATTTTCACATGAGCTGTGTAATCACCACCAACATCATGTGGGCTGTTTTGGCTATCATATACTCAGTGAGCACTTTATTAGGAACAGTACACTTACTTATTCATATGATTATCTAATCAGGCAATTGTGTGGCAGCAGTGCAATGCATAAAATCATGTAGATACGGGTCAGGTTGATTTTGATTTCTGATTTCGACTGTGACGTAATTGTTGGTGCCAGACGGGCTGGTTTGAGTATTTCTGTAACTGCTGATCTCCTGAGATTTTCACGCACATCAGTCTTTCAGAGTGCACATTAGAATGGTGCCAAAACCAAAAAAACATCCAGTGAGCAGCAGTTCTGTGGACGGAAACACATTGTTGATGAGAGAGGTCAATGGAGAATGGCCAGACTGGTTCGAGCTGACAGAAAAGCTATGGTAATTCAGATAACCACTCAGAATAGCATCTCAATGCACAACACATCGAACCTTGAGGAGGATGGGCTACAACAGTAGAAGACCACGTAGGGCACATAGTGTTCCTAATAATGTGTTTAGTGAGTGTATAGTCACACATTTTTAAAATCAAAAGTTGTATTTGTTAACATTAGTGCACTATGCACTATGAAATAACATGAACTAACAATGAACTATTGTATTATTATTAACTAACATTAACAATGATTAATAAATACTATAAAAAATGTATTGTTTTTTGTTAGTTAAAAATACCTAATGTATTTACTAATGTTAACAAATGTAACCTTATTATAAAGTGCTACCGAATGGATATTAGTATAAAATCATTAAAAAGATCGCCAAACTCATAATAAACCTCAATCAACTGGGTTTTAGATGTTTAAAATTTTAAAGTAATCTCCAAGTTATTTAAAATCCACTAATCCACTCAGGGCTATTTCTAGATATATTTCTGAGCATAATGCATAAGCATAAACCCAAGGGGGAGCACCAACTTTTTGTTTTCATTTTCAACTCTATATCTACGGTTTTATCATTTCAAATCTAACAAGCCTGTTTTGTTTTTGTGAAGTGTTTAGTTTGAAAAGTATGCTTGTGCCATATGTCTTTAAAATAAATACAACTTGATTTATTTTGTTATAATGCAATGATATTCATACAATTTTTGAATCCAAATACTTTTTGGGGAGATGATTTTATATATAGTGGGAAATATACTTATAGGACAATATATAGGAGTAGGACAATAGGCCTACAACTAGGCCTATAATTATGGTATAATTCAATATATATATATATATATATATATATATATATATATATATATATATATATATATATATATTATTTTTTAATAAAATAGCCAAAAATAGGCTATATAAGGGAAAATATTTAAAATATTTATATAAATATAGTTTACAATGTATATTTACATTTTATTTTCCTGATATGTTTTTGATGTGTTATTTTTCTGTTTATTTTTTTAAAAGGTGTTTATGACATAATAGAAATATTTTTGGTGAAAAACAATAAAAAGATCTTCAGAAGTCCCTGTGTAACACATCATATTATATTTATTTAAATATTTATGTTTCTTCTCATTTTTCAGCTATGCACATTGGGATGTTACATTTATGTTGTTTAATGTTTCTTGCATTATTTTCGTGTCGTGTGTTAACATGATGGTGTTTTGATTATGAGTGTGTAACACTGTGCACTAATCTAAATTAGCCATTGTTAATGAGAAAGCCAATTTTAATTAACTTTATCTTATTGAGAATAAAGATCTTTATATGATCTTTTAGCATTCTGCCCATTTGAATTAAGGTTACTATCTGTACATTTTAAGCTAAATGGTTGATATATTGACATTGTATAAATGAATGAAAGATATTCATTATTCCAGACTGCCTGAAATATTGCCATTATTACACTGAATTTCTGCCAACTACGGCCATTTTTTACCATACATTTAACATGACTTTTTATAGTGTAGATATGAGTATCCATTAGGAAAATGCAATTAGGAATTATATTTGGTTAAAACAAACTTTTGGTTGATCTTACCCTCTTTAGGTCAGAATACAGCTGGTCACTGTAGAGGACTATGATCTTCAGGAAACTGCTCTTCACAGTGACCCTGTAGAACCCACGGCAGAGGAACCTCCTGCCATTTACCTTGAGGTCCCACCCACTTCAGAGGATCAGGACGTCCAAGTCCACGACACTCCATCAGTCCTGCAGCAGGGGACATTGTGTCTTCTGTGACGAGACCGCTGGAGGACAGTGTGGACATGAGTCCTGACGGTGAGATTACTGTCACAACACCAGACATAACACACGCATGCTCTTCTTACAATACTATTTTTTTTTTATTGTGGATATTGTTTTTCCTGTCCTGATGAAAAAGTTGATTGAGGAACAAAGATAGAATATGGTTGTATGAGGCCCGGGGCCCCATTATTAAAATCTGTCCTTGCTCAGATATGAAGCAGTCTTGAATCAACATGTTGACGGTTTATAATGTAAATTATCTTTTGTAAGTACTTTGTTTAAGGTTAGTTTACAAGAAACATAGCAATTAACAGTTTTTCAACATCAAGATGTACATTTTATGGGATATTCTGGGTGACGTAGCTGGTCAACATTATGGTTTTAAACACAGTTTTTTATCACTGTTTAGCTTTTTTGAAGTTTTCTTAAATAGTTCTGCAGTGTGACAAATTGAAGGGATAGTTCACCCAAAAATGAACATTCTCTCATCATTCACTCTTCCTCATGCCATCCCAGATGTGTATGACTTTCTTTCTTCTGCTGAACACATACAAAGATGTTTAGAAGAATATCTCAACTCTGTTGGTCCTTACAATGCAAGTGAATGGTGATCAGACATTTTTAGCTCCAAAAATCATATAAAGGCAGCATAAAAGTCATCCATAAGACTCCAGTGGTTAAATCCATATCTTCAGATGCGATATGATAGCTGTGGGTGAGAAACAGACATTCCCTTGCATACATTCCCTTACATCTGTATATAACAAATTTGTATTTGTATCTGTACATACATACATACATAAATGCATATATATATGGGTATATATATATATATATATATATATAAGGTTGGGGAGTAATGGAATACAGATGGAAAACATTTATACATATAAATGATGCGATCCAAAGTGCATTTGAACAGCAGTGAAACACTTTCTTATGATGCGTTACATTCATACGAGCAGACAGAGAAGTAAGTTTGAAGTAAGTTTGGAGCAGAAGAAATAGAAATAAACCTTGTGTAAATTGTCAGCTTTATGCTAAGCTAAAATGCTATTTCTAGCCATTTTACATGCACATGTTACCAGGCACGATCATATTTTTTTATCAAGAAAATTCACGTTGGATTATAATTTCTTTTTTCTAGTAAGACCTTTGATATTAGGGCAAAAATCATATTCTTGATAATAATTTTTGTATTGTTTTCCTGTAAAAATATCTAAAAATCCTTAAAACAAGATCAGTTTGATTTATCTTGTTTTAGAAACAACACTGCATAAGATATTTAGGTTTTTCAGAGAATGTATTTTTAAAATGTGTATTTTGTCTTACTGTACTGGCAGATTTTTTATAGTCAAAACAAGTGAAAAAAAATCTACCAGTGCTGAAGAAGTAATCCAAAGTATTTAGAATACGTTACTGACCTTGATTAATCTAACGGAACATGTTACAAATTACATTTTACAGCATGTATTCTGTAATCTGTAGTGGAATACAATTAAAAAGTAACCCTCCCAACCCTATATATATATATATATATATATATATATATATATATATATATATATATATATACATATATACTCAGCAAAAAAATACTCAGCAAAAAAAGAAACGTCCCTTTTTTAGGACACTGTATTTGAAAGATAATTTTGCAAAAATCCAAATAACTTTACAGATCTTTATAATAAAGGGTTTAAACAATGTTATCCATGCTTGTTCAATGAACCATAAACAATTAATGAACATGCACCTGTGGAACGGTCTTTAAGACACTAACAGCTTACAGACGGTAGGCAATTAAGGTCACAGTTATAAAAATTTAGGACAATAAAGAGACCTTCCTACTGACTCTGAAAAACACCAAAAGAAAGATGCACAGGGTCCCTGTTCATCTGCGTGAACGTGCCTTAGGCATGCTGCATGGAGGCATGAGGACTGCAGATGTGGCCAGGGCAATAAATTGCAATGTCCGTACTGTGAGACGCCTAAGACAGCGCTACAGGGAGACAGGAAGGACAGCTGGTCGTCCTCGCAGTGGCAGACCATGTGTAACAACACCTGCACGGGATTGGTACATCTGAATAACACACCTGCGGGACAGGTACAGGATGCAACAACAACTGCCCGAGTTACACCAGGAACGCACAATCCCTCCATCAGTGCTCAGACTGTCCGCAATAAGTTGAGAGAGGCTGGACTGAGGGCTTGTAGGCCTGTTGTAAGGCAGGTCCTTACCAGATATCACCGGCAACAACGTCGCCTATGGGCACAAACCCACCTTCGCTGGACCAGACTGGCAAACAGTGCTCTTCACTGACGAGCCATGGTTTTGCCTCACCAGGGGCGATTGTCGGACTCGCGTTTATCATCAAAGGAATGAGCGTTACACCGAGGCCTGTACTCTGGAGCGGGATCAATTTGGTGGAGGGTCCATCATGGTCTGGGGCGGTGTGTCACAGCATCATCGGACTGAGCTTGTTGTCATTGCAGGCAATCTCAATGCTGTGCGTTACAGGGAAGACATCCTCCTCCCTCATGTGGTACCCTTCCTGCAGGCTCATCCTGACATGACCCTCCAGCATGACAATGCCACAAGTCATACTGCTCGTTCTGTGCGTGATTTCCAGCAAGACAGGAATGTCAGTGTTCTGCCATGGCCAGCGAAGAGCCCGGATCTCAATCTCATTGAGCATGTCAGGGACCTGTTGGATCTGAGGGTGAGGGCTAGGGCCATTCCCCCAAGAAATGTCCGGAAACTTGCAAGTGCCTTGGTGGAAGAGTGGGGTAACATCTCACAGCAAGAACTGGCAATTCTGATGCAGTCCATGAGGAGGAGATGCACTGCAGTACTTAATGCAGCTGGTGGCCACACCAGATACTGACTGTTAATTTTGATTGTGACCCCCCCCCCAGGGACACATTATTCCATTTCTGTTAGTCACATGTTTGTGAAACTTGTTCAGTTTATGTCTTAGTTGTTGAATCTTTTTATGCTCATACAAATATTTACGCATGCTAAAAATAAAAAAAGCTTTGCTGAAAATAAAAGCAGTTGAAAGTGAGAGGACGTTTCTTTTTTTGCTGAGTTTATATATTGTCTTATTGTGTATTTCTATATATTACTATTTTATATTCACTTTTTCTTTTTATTCTATTTTTTTATTTATTTATTTTTTATTATCTCTGCCTTGTTGTTGTATTATTGTGCTCTGGAAGCTCCTGTCACCAAGACAAATTCCATGTATGTGGAAGCATACTTGGCAATAAAGCTCATTCTGATTCTGATTCTGAAAAGTATAATTATTCCATTTATTCTCATTTAAAATATGAACATCTATTCAATCTTATTCTTATTAGTCATTAAATCTGTAAATATAAAAGAATTAGAAAAAACTTTCATAATGCTTTCAGATAAAGTATAGCATGTCACACTGCAGGAAACTGCTGTCACTGCTTGATATTTCATGACAACTACAATTATTTTTCTTTGCACAGATGATATTTTCTGCCACTATAAGCCAATTCTGGGCAATAAGCTGGGTGAAGGAGGATATGGGGACGTCTTTGAAGGCATTCGCTTGGAGAATGGCATGAAGGTTTCATTTTTTTAACTTACAATTTCTGTCTTATCCTGTCTTATTCCTTTGCTAGCCCTACTCCTGGTATCTATGGCCCTACTCTTATGGTATCTTGTGTCCACTATTTAGAGCACTTGACCAAACATGCTCTACATATCTACATATGCTTGGAATTTAAATCGACAAAACTTTACATGTCTGTTCAGCATTAATGACTTTTCTATTTTGTTCATCAGGTGGCATTAAAATTTGCCACAAAGATGGACAACATGGTGTATATGACCATTGTAAGCAGGCTGCAATCTCTATGTTTCCTTCTCTCAGCCATTGTTATCAGTTTAAACCACCTCAATCTAACCATCATAAAAACTGTCCTCCTTCTAGCCTGGTCATCCCAAACCCATACCTTCAGAAGTGGCTCTCCACATACTTGCCAATAAGGGCCCCAGTGTTGGCCAGATTATTCAGTTGCTGGACTGGCAGGAGGAGGCAGAATACTACATCATAGTCATGGAGAGTCCCTCCCCCTGTGAGACCATGTTTGATTTCCTGAAGCTCCACAGAGGCAGCTTAAATGAAGGGCTAAAATTTATTGACGCTAATGCTAAAATGCTAAATGCTAAAATAAAAAAAATAAAAAATGGTAATGCAAACATACACATTGTACAAAATCTCTTTCCTCCAGGCACAGATGAACCACCTGAGTTCACAAAGAAGGGGAGTACCATGGTAAGCCAATGACTGTGTGGCCACTGGGGGTGCTCTTATTTACATTGGCCTGCCGATGCTATCCAGACAGCAACAACCACCACATGATCAATGTGAACCCATGGACCAAACCTGGTTTGTCAAAAGGTGAGATCCTTCATCACAACTAAAATCCAACTGTAATTCTAAAGCATATAAAACAGAACAAAGAAACATGGTAGGAAAATATAGCCGGGGCCAAGTGTTATTTATATATATATATATATATATATAATAATGCAGGAATTTTTCTAGATTTTCTGACCTGTAATGAGATCTTACAGCCTAGAATAATATGATCAAAGAGAGCAGGTGTAAAGTTTAAGGTAACAATCAGTTTCTCCCATCTTTCTACACAGAGTGCTGCCATCTGATATCTGCTTGCCTTTAGAGTGAACCAAAGCAGCGGACTGACCTGGAGAATATCCTTCTCCATGACTGGTTTAAGGGACCGAACCATCTAAAAATGATTTTAAAGATATATTTACATTTTGTATATTTTAAACCAGATTTTTTGTTTTTGTTGGTGTTTGGCTTGGTTATCATCAGACTATGTATATTAGCTTTATTATGCCACCATTCATTACCTGCTGCAGCTGTCATATTGTCAATCCACATACACTGCGCAGATGACAAGTTGTATGTTTATACCTTGAAACATAATTTTAAATATGTTTTATATATTTTTAACATTTCTAATTCAGTTGTTATGTTACATATTTTGCCTCTCTTTCTGTGCATTTGTTTTTGTGTTGTTTGTTTATTTTTACATGGGAAGAAATTAAAAAGTAAAATAGGTTCTAAGTGTGATGTATTTAAACAATAAAACTGATTTCTTTTTTCTTTTTTTTTAAGTCACTGCATAAATCATGCTGTGGAGAAAAGTAGTCTTCAGTCAGCTTAGTGTCTGGCAGGCTGACATGAGTGGCCTCTCCATCCCTCCAGCCTTAGCGTCTTGCAAGGCTGACAAGCCCTGGTAGCAACTGGTGCCTTGACTTGATGCAACAACATTTGCGCCTGGCGAGATTGCTTGCCTAGGGATGTGTCTCCACCTAGAGGCCACTCAGAGACACTCCGGTCAATATGAAGCTCTAACTATACACCAGTTCCAGAACTGTCTCAGCCATTCTAGAGGTTCCTGCCACTGACACCCGAATGTTTCCTGCTATGGGCGAAAAAGGTTCCTGTCATGGGTGCCCCAGAGGTTCCTATAACGACCACCCAAAAGCTCCTGCGACTGATGCCCTAAAGGTTCCTATCGTGGCTGTCAAGAAGTTCCTGCCATGGCTGTTCAAATTTTCCTGTCATGGTTCCTGGCATGTCTGTCAAACTTTCCTACTACGGCCGCCCAAAGGCTCCTCTGACACTGACGCCCCAACATTTCCTGTCATGACAGCACAGAGGTTCCTGCTAAGGCCACCCAAAAGTCATGGATACCTTATAGATTCCTGCTACGGCCACCAAGGTACCTGTCATGGGTGTCTCAGAGGTACCTATCATGACCACCCAAAGGCTCCTGCCACTGATGGCCCAAAAGTTCAGATTATGGCTGCCCAGATGTTCCTGCCATGGCCGTTCAAATTTTCTTATCATGGCTACCCTAAGTGGTTCCTGCTACGGTTGCCAAAAGTTCCTATCATGACCGCTCAAAGGCTCCTGCCATTGATGCCCCAAAGATTCCTGTCATGACAGCCCAGAGGTTCCTGCCACGGCCACCTGAATGTTGCTATCATGGATACTTTGGAGGTTCCCAAAGGTTCCTATCATTGCTTTCCAGAGGTTCCTGCCACGGCCGTTCAAATTTTCCTATCATGGTTCCTGCCACAGCTGCCAATAGTTCCAGTCACAGTGGCTCAAAAGCTCCACTGCTACTGATGCCCCAACATTTCCTGTAATGACAGCCCTGTGGTTTCTGCCAAGGCCACCCAAATGTTGCTGTCATGGATACCTTAGAGGTTTCTGCTATGGCTGCCAAAGTTTCCTGTCATGGTTGCCCCAGAGCTTCCTATAATGACCGCCCAAAGGCTCCTGCCACTGATGCCCTAATTGTTCCTATCATGGCTGCCTAGAGGTTCCTGCCACGACCGTTCAAATTTTCCTAACAAGGCTACCTCAGTGTTTCCTCCTACGGCCGTCAAAAGTTCCTATCACGGCCGCCCAAAAGCTCCTGCCACTGACACCCCAAAGGTTTCTGCCACAGACACCCACATGTTGCTGTCATGGCTGCCCAAATGCTCCTTTCACTCATGCCATAATTGTTCCTGTCATTACTGCCCAGAGGTTCCTGCCATGGCCACACACATGTTACTGTCATGATTGCCTCAGAGGTTCCAATCACAGCCACCTAAAGGCTCTTGTTACTGATGCTCCAAAGGTTCCAGTCATAGCTACGTTAGAGGTTCCTGCCAATAACCCCCCAAAGTTTCTTGTCATCGCCACCCAGAGGATCCTGCCACTTACGCCAAAATAAAAATAATGGATGACTCAAAGGTTCCTGTCATGGTCGTTAAGAGGCTTCTGCCACTGACACTCCAAAGGTTCCTGTCAAGGCTACCTCAGCGATTACTCTTTACGACAACACAAAGGTTTCTTACATGGTTGTCCAGAAGTTCCTGTAATTGCAGCCCAGAGCTTCCTGCCATAGCTGCCCCAGAGCTTCCTGCCATGGAGGTCAGATCACTGCAGCTCAAAAACAGGAGGATTTATAGGGGGTGGCTGACATGAGCTTCAATTCAAAGTTCAAATAATTTTTAACCTTTATTCATAGATTGTTAGAATAATATGTAAGATATTAAGCATTATTGATTTGTCTAGTTTTGTCAAGATCAACAATAAGCAATTTTACGTTACAGTTGTGTCTTCTAAATGGTGTGCAAGTGGGACTTTTAGCAAATTTTTGGGATGTTTTTTTTTTTAATTAAAACTCAATCCTATCAAACTTTCCCTTCTTGTATTCAATGAAAACAATAACTTATATTGCTTATTTTGGTTTATTAAGATAAACCAAACATAAAACTGAGGAACAAGGTGCAGACAAATTTGTGTTTTGGATAAGGTCTATTTTAGTTTATTTTTACTTTATTCTTTGAAACAATCAAAGGTATTGGATTCTTAACATTGTGACTCATGCTGCTATAAAAAGAGATCCAACAAAATGGGAAGCGCAACGACATCTGAATACACGAATTCTTCAAAATTTTTAACCATTTAATCAAGAAGAGTGATTAAAATGACATTAAAATGTTAACAATTAATTTAAAACCATTATTTGATCAAACACATTAAAGACACATTAAAAGTGCACTCAGTAACTTTTTCTATGGTAACACTTTACAATAAAGTTCCATTTGTTAACATTAGTTAACATGTAATAATAATGAACAATACCTTTACAGCATTTATTAATCTAGTTAATATTAATTTCAACAAATAGTAATACATATTTAAAATCCAAATTTGTGTTTTTAAACATTAATTAATGCACTGTCTATGAACTAATATGAACTAACAATAAGCAATTGTATAATTATTAACTAATATTAACAAAAGTTAATAAATGCTGTAAACAATATACTGTTAATTGTTTATTCATGATACCACATGTATTAACTAATGTTCAATGTGTGACTATGTAATTTAGGTGGCAGGAAAAAAAAAGTTAAAGTAATGTTAACCACAGAACTTTTTTACTCATAAATTGATATATTATGTATGAAATATTATTTATATAGAATTTGTATGTTCATATTCACCTCTATTTGTGTTTCTGTGACAGCTGAAGGGTGTGAGACGATGAACAAGGAGGAAATATGCAAATGATTTTGAACTAGTTGAGCGGAAAATCCAAAACGTTTCTGTGAAAGGTTTTTTTTAGACAGTAATTTTGTTTTTATTTATTTATTTATTTATTTTTATCCCCTTTTCTCCCAATTTGGAAAGCCCAATTCCCACTACTTAGTAGGTCCTCGTGGTGGTGTGGTTACTCACCTCAATCCGGGTGGCGGAGGACAAGTCTCAGTTGCCTCCATTTCTGAGACAGTCAATCCGCACATCTTATCATGTGGCTTGCTGTGTATGACACCACGGAGACTCACAGCACATGGAGGCTCATGCTACTCTCCGCAAACCACACACAACTTACCATGTGCCCCACTGAGAGCGAGAACCACTAATCGTGACCACGAGGAGGTTACCCCATGTGACTCTACCCTCCCTAGCAACCGGGCCAATTTGGTTGCTTAGGAGACCTGGCTGGAGTCACTCAGCACACCCTGGTTTCAAACTCACGACTTCAGGGGTGGTAGTCAGCATCAATACTCGCTGAGCTACCCAGGCCCCCTTTTAGACATTAACTTAAAAGTAAGGGAGTTGGATACATGAAGTTATCAGTAAAGTTATCTGATTAATTTTTTTTGAGAACTAATAAGTAATTTGTAGTGTATTAATTTTGAGTAACTTACCCAACACTGATAATCAGACTTAAGATTGTGAAGCAAACACGCATACGCATTAATGCGTCTAGATAATGCATCCCTTCAACTTTTCAACACACTCTTAAGTCCTGAGTTTCAATGACCATGTGATATGAATGTGAGAAAAAAACCTGCCGCTATGCTTGCACAAATAAATACATCTCAAAGTGCTACAGCACAATTCAAATGCTTAATCATTACATTTTTAACATTTAACCACTGGCACAGTATTTTATTAATTAACACGATGTCCTTGAAATCAAAATCTTTCAATGTAATAAAACTATTTGTATGGAGGGCTTTGATTTTAAGCTGTCACTGAAACCCCAGAATATCCTATGTCAATCCATCACATTTCTATAATGTCATTGTTTTGTTATTGAGGTGAGCAGGATAGTGTTTCATCTAAAAGGATTTCCACAAATAAAAAATCCTTCAACATACAGTAATAGAACTGCATGATTTAACTGGTTCAAGGATGCATTCTTTGAAAATTTTAATTCTATACATTATAGTATAGTTTAGCTATATGGGGTTTAATCACTGAATTGAGCAGGGGTTTCTATTCATCTTTGTGCCTCCACCTGTGCACAGTGGCAGCTCACTGACTGAACCCCAGGTGTTCACACATCCCTGAGAAGATGTCAGTATGAATGTTGGCTTTCACCTTGACTAAGTCTCAAAACAGCAGGAATGAGAGTGAGGCAAAAATATGCCTCTGAATCTTTAACACAATATTGTTTAAAATACAGTACAAAATATAGGGTGTATGTTGCAGTTTAGAAGGTGTCAGGTGCATACTGATCATCACCATCATTTTGTAAAGTTTTAGATGCATAGTGCATGTAGTGGAAGATTGCAGACTAATAATTGTATGGTCTTGTAGAACATCAAGCTATATTGTACATTTATCTAAAAGGGTAATCACTATATTTCTGCTATTTATGGACAAGAGGCCACTGTAATGAAAGCTATTTTACAATACAGCACAAAAACCTGACCATATTGCATACACTAAAAAATGTTAACCTACAAATGTGCTTTTTGTGGTTATATCAAATATTAACTGGTTAAGTAAAAAATATTATTTAACATCACTGAATCAACCTGAACAGCACATTGGGTTACATCAGCAAAACTCATTTTAAGGCTTAGATCAGGTAGAAATAGCTCTTTAAAGGGACAATTGTTGCATGTTACCACTTTTTACAGTATACATTAACGACAGATCAGACGACAGGGCATCTGCAGAGTTATGCCGCATACTTTTGCACAACCAGAAGATGGCGCATACTCTCAGTGCTCAGTATTGGATGCCGCAGAAATTCAATCCACCGATATAGTAGGCTACAATACAATTAATTCTGTAAAAATAAGTGAACAAACGAATAGAACAATAAAAAAATTATTCCTCAGAATAAAAGGAATATTATAAAATAATACGAATTCCAAAGAATACAGATACAGATTCCATTTACAGATACAGGTAGAAAACAGAACAGTGTGGTTCTTCTACATATAGAAATTCCTTTAGACAATCATTAGTTATACAATAGTAATAAATACATAATTATTCAGGAGGACAGAATAAAAAAGCATGAGTAGCCCATATGTTGTACAAATAATTTTTGATAATTATTTTTTAGAAGTAATTTTTCTTATTTATCTCAAGTGTTGATTCAACAACAGACAATAAAACGAGCAGTGGAAATATTTTAATGGTCGTCTGACGGCATGAACCAGACAGCTACCCACAACGAGGTTTCGACGCACCTGATTTTAACCAATCAGAATTCTCATCGTCTCTTAAGCGGAGAGAAAAACAACTCACATATCTGACTTCAGCGCTTAAGCCTCTTTGCATTCTGATTGGTCAGCAAGTGTGCCACTCTAATGCGCTGCGTTACTACTACAGGTCGGTGCGAATCAAGCACCTTGCAGTCGGTTCATAGCCATTGAAAAAAAGGGGGTATCTCTTGGACATGGTGGAGTAGGCAACGTAGGGGCGGCTTGGAAACCACCTGGTCAGGAATAACCTAATGGAAATTGGAGGACGGAGGCCTTGCGAAGTCCGTTTCGAGGAGGTTTTCATGGAGCGTTGAGATTTTATTATGTGGTGGCTTGCCTTAACGATGCTTACATCTCCGACTTTCTCATTAATCGTGTTTGTGTGGATGGGTTTATCCGAGGCGCTTCATTCCTACGATGCGCTGTCGTTAATAAGGAAACCTCGTGAAATCGCCGACGAGCATCTAAATAAGAGCGCTAACGGGTTTCCAAGGTACGGTATTGTCGCATTAACACCCGCGCCCACGATCGCGTCCTCCAGAAAACCGATAAATGTCGCCGCACCAGCAGCCACCACCACTGAACCACCAACAACAGACCCCACCACCCCATCACTGTCTAATCCCAGCTATGTGGGCGCATTTGATCGGAGAAAGCCCAGTTTTCCTGATATACGCATGAAAACGTCGCAGATATCTGACAATAAAGCCGTGCCCGATTTTAGGACAACCTCTGAAAATTCTCAAGGTGAGTTAAAATAATCAACAGAATGATATAATGCTCCTGAGATGGGACTATTCTTATAAGCATATGCCATTTAAATGTCCGCTTTGATAAACCTTTTGCGATCATCAGGACTTTCCTGCTTTCTGCTTTATGATCTGTCATTCAAGTCCTTTTCTGGATTTAAGAAAACAGTAATAGCCATGCAATATGATATATTGATGAGGTATGGACCAGCAGGTAAATCAATCAATCAATCAATCAATCAATCAATCAATCAATCAATCAATCAATCAGTCAATCAATCAGTAAATCCATCCATCCATCCATCCATCCAACCATCCATCCATCCAACATCCATCCATCCATCCAACCATCCATCCATCCATCCAACCATCCATCCAACCATCCATTCAACCATCCAACCATCCATCCATCCATCCATCCATCCATCCATCCAAAATAATTGATTTATTATAAAACTTGACCTTTGATTGACTTTATTTAAATACTATATGATGCAACAGTCCAGGCTGGACTTACACTGATGTATAATGCTGCTTAAGTGCTTATCCATTGCTGTAATGTGGCAAATCATATTATAATGTGTTTATACTGGCTCCTCATCGATTGATCTGCAGGCTTTTTGTGTCCTAGCTAGTCATTTGTCTATCTGTCCTGGCTTTACCTCTTCACCATGAAGGAATTCAGGATCTGTGTTTTCCTATGTCACCATCAGCCAGCATTTCCAGGAATAGTATATCCAGCTGTGTTTATTTACATTCTTATTAAAAAAATTTCAATAGTATGGTGCAAGTAATAGCTGGTAAGAAAGGTGATCCATTGTGTTCATCTGTAAATAAACCAGGTCACGCTGCTAATGAGAGCGAGGTCTACATAAATCTTGCAGTAGTCGTTTGGGAACACCAATTGTTCTTATGGAAATATCTATAGACTTGGCCTACTGTTCCATAATAATGCTAAATCCCCAAGACAACAAAACAGACAGTTACCACCAATGCACTGACAAAAGGGTCATTGACAAGCTGATTGTACACTGCACAGATTTAGATGTTTATATACATTTAGAAGCTTGCACTCACTTTGAAAAGAACAACAGGAGGACACAACCCCAACCCCCCCCCCCCCAATATTTTTTTTCAACAAGATTTCTAGCCCAAAAGAAAGAAAAAGGAAGAAAGAAAGGATTTTGAATGAAAAAACAACAACAACAAAACATAAAAACAACCTATAATATTTCCAGTTCATTATAAACCAGCAAGCTCTACCAACAATGTTTAACCCTTCTTTGCCCTTCCATTGGGATCAGAGATTCCAGGGCTATTGTTCCTGATGGTCAAGGTTATAATCTGGAAACAATGTCCACAAAAGCCAAAGCATGGGACTGTGTCTAAGCCTGCCTTTATTAAGAAACAGGAAGTGCTAGGGGGATGCCTTTAGATCAGTTGTTCTCAACTTGTTTTGCATCAGGACCCAGATTTTACAATGGACATCAAGTGGTGACCCAACACATTACCAAAATAAACAAAATGTCCTACAAATAAAACATTGAAATATATTAATATTAAAATAATCTATATGTAATGTAGTGTGGGTCATATTTTCTTTTACCTTGCATAGTTTAAATTATGGTTTACAAGGATGAAGGCATGTCAGGCAATCTATCCATGTTGATATTGTTTAATTTGGCTCGTTTCTATCAAGTGACAGAGGAAATTGACCAGAATAAGAACAGCCTTTCACATCAAGTGTTTTCTCCCTTTAAACATTGACAAGCCTATTCATTTATCTATACTAACTATGCACGTTATATGGTTAGTTGCATTTTATTCTTTGTATTTAGCATTGTTTTTTTCCTGCTGTCCGAGACACTATCAGAACCAACCAATTAAGAGTGGACAAGCAAATATTATTTGCAAATTAGCGTTTAGGGCTTTACTGTCTTATTTAAGAATTGTATCATTTAAGGAACAGTGAACATGATCCATTATACCTTTACATTAAATGTAATCATGGTTGTCAATGAAACCAACAAATTTTTCCATGCAGCTGGAGTGAAAAATACAAAAGATCAAGAACAGAATACAGGTATAATGTGAAAATATTTCTTAAGGGGGTCATGACATACTCTTTTTTTATTATTATTTTTTTTTTTTTACATATTATTATTTTCCCTGAGGTCCACTGATAATGTTAGTAAAGTGATTTTGCACCAAAAAAGTCATAATTTAGTAATATATGATAATTTTCCACCCTGTCTCTGGCCCTCTGTCTGAAACGCTTGGTTTTGGCCTAAATGCCTCCTTAAAACTTTAACGTAAACGGCCACTGTTATAATTGGCTAACATCGTGCAGCCCCTCAAATACAGCCATATTTGAATCTCAATCGAAAGAGAATGAACCAGCTCCACAACATTATAAAACTACATTTCAGGGTTTACACATAACGCACATCCAACACATTGCATCTGAATATACACTTTTGAAACACTTATTCTTTATTATAATTTTTTTTCTCCACATTTTAGAATAATAGTAAAGTTATCAAAACTATGGAATAACATAAATGGAACTATGGGAATTATGTTGTGACTAAACAAAATCTAAAGTAAATCAAAACTGTGTTATATTTTAGCATCTTCAAAGTAGTCACGCTTTACCTAGAATGTGCAGAAATGTACTCTTGACATTTTCTCAACCAACTTCTTGAGGTATCACCCTGGGATGCTTTTTAAACAGTATTGAAGGAGTTCCCATCTATGTTGGGCACTTATTGGCTGCTTTTCTTTATTATTTGGTCCAAGTCATCAATTTCAAAAACGTTTTTTTTGTAATTAAATTTGAGTTTTATAATGAAATAAATTAATATGGTGGCGCAATTATATTTTTGTCTACAAAACTAATTTCAAACATTTAAGCATACGGCTTCAGATCAAAAGATTTTTAAGATCATGAGAAACATTTCAGTCAAGTGTTTCAAAACTTTTGACCGGTAGTTCATTAAATTGTTCAACTCAAGCACAACTGTTAACACTCAGCACCATAAACTATCAAACAGTCATGACATTTGAAATTTTCATGAATGAAACTGTTTACTTACAGTTTTGTGATTGGGTCCAATAGTGTTTTTAACTGCCCCATTCTTTAATAACTGTTCCTTTGCAAAGCTTGAATCATATTATGACTGGTTCACAAGCAATCTAAGCTGATATGATAAAAAAACCCGCACATTGGCCTACATAGTCCAAAGCACAATGAAGCAAGACACACACACATATAGTATCATCCTGCACTCAGGCGCATATCGTCGGAAATACATTAAAATGCTCAAAGACGTCCATCTAGTGCATGTTTACATGTACCAACAATTAAAAATAAAGCAGATGGGCGTGAGAATGCTCTCAGGACTTATTTGTGCTCAAAACAGCAACATCAAGAGCAACTGATGAAGCAGAATGGGGTCTTTTTCAGAGTCGTAACTTGACACTGTGTCTTTTAAAAGCAGTATGAGATACATGGCAATGGTCATAGACGTCTGTCTAGTGCATGTTTACATACAATAATAATTCAAAATAGTCTAGATTGGTCCCCTTTGGTGTTCATGAACAGTTAGGCCACACTAGGCCTGTTTGTCCTGCTCTCTCTCTCTGAGAACAAACTGAGCACCAGTGGGCGGGGCCAAGGATGTGACGATGTAAAGTAGGCATTGATGTTGTTGCTGTAGAGGCGGTCATGAATTAACGGGCCCCCAAATGACGTAGGGAAGTCACGGAAGTAGAGAACAAGGCTTCTTGCAGCTTGGTTTGAATAAATGCTTTTATTGCATTGGGGATTAAGTTTTGAGTTCTGAAATTTACAGTATGTATTTATAGTAAAATGACCTCAAGGAAAATTTGATTCCTCATGAAATAAGCCCTTTAAACTTATTCGAAAAACTGCATTTGCAACAACGCAGTACCTCTTATGTTGCTACTGTGTATATAGGACTTTAGCTTTCTTTTACTGCAGAGTCTGCAATATTGTAATGGAAGCAGATAAATGCATTATGGTACGTATGATTTCAGAGGCGAGCAAGTTTGACCTACATCTTAGCAGCTGTGCATTAGATGTAATCGCGCTGTCATATTTAAAATTGTCATAATATTGTTATAAACAGATGAGTCTGGTTGGCAGCCTCATTTATATGGATGTAGTATGTATAATCTGTCAGACTGGAAACAGTAAGCTTCTTATCAAGAACCTCCATAGCCCCCTCAGGAGCAGAAGGTGTTTACGACGTACAGCTCTGTGTTTTAGAAGGTGTGTCTGTCTCTGCATACAAATGATGTTTTTCCCCTCAGCAGGTGCCCCTCTGGGTGACCTGATGCAGTAAATCTGGTGAAATGGGTTCTTGGGGATGGAGGCATGAGAGATCCAAAGAAAGGCATCTGGCTCTTAAAGGGATAGTTCACCCAAAAATGAAAATTCTGTCATTATTTACTCACCCTTTACTGTTTCAAACCCATATGACTTTCTTACTTCCTTGGGATACAAAAAGAGATAAACTCAGTCACCATTTTCATTGTGTGGAAAGAAGAAAATCTCCTTTGTTTGACAGAAGAATGTTTGGAAGAACATTAGGGTGAGTAAATTATTTTTTATTTTTCAGGTGAACTATTCCTTAAATGTAGATCACTGTTGTGTGAAGTATCTTCAGTCTGATGCATGAAACCCTTGCTGAGCATGCCACTGTCATTGTTAACATTACACTGAATTAGAGACCGATATGGGATTTTTGAAACCGATACCGATTTTAGAGGGGAGGGAAAATTCACAGATTACCGATATGGTGGCCGATATAGCACATTTTTGAGGAATGAAAACAGACCTTTTCTATGTGGATTGTGCACCGATTTGACAATGCAAAGGTACTCAGAAGGCTGCTTTCTTAAACAAATATTTTTATCAAAGAATATTTGACATTATTATTATACATTGTCAGCAAATTCTAGAAATGAACACTGAGAAAATAAAAAATAAATAGAAATACAATAAATAGCTTAATAAACATCAGTACTGTTAGTATAAGTCAATTGCTGACCATTTAAATAAAAAAATAAAAAAATAAATAAAATAAATAGCTAAATAAACATCAGTACTGTTTAGTAACAGTCAATTGTTGACCATTATAATAAAGAATAAATACAAATAACATAAATAGCTAAATAAACATCAGTACTGTTTAGTATCAGTAAAATGCTGACCATTTAAATAAAGAATAAATACAAATAAAATAAATAGCTAAAACATCAGGGGCCGGTTGCACCAGCTATACGTACATTACAACTTAGCCTAGTTGTGGCATAAATGGGCACAAAATCAAAATTTATGCACTACTAAATATTTGAGCGTTGCACCATTATGCAACGTTACATTTATGTAGGATGTAACCCTACGTATAAACTAAATATTTACGGAAGCCTCTGACCAGGAGCAACTGATAAAAAAAGCATACTCACTTAATGACATCAATGAGCTCATGTTTTGGTTGACAGGCATCAGTCCTTTTGACATATGTGATGGTGTTGGCATTTACACTTGTTTACATTTACAAGAGAGAGAAAAAAATCGTACTTTTAAGTGGCTCTTCAGTATAAAACTGATCTAACGGTGCAGTTTTTAGGGTGCATCGCCCAGTGTCAAGTTTCAACACATTCAAAATATATATAGGATATTAAAATGAATAAATGTCTATTTTTGCAGCCTGTTGTATTAGTATTTATTTATCACCCCTTATTTATTTTAGATACAGTTCCTATATATTATTATTTACACAGGGCAAATATACTATTTATTAAATCTTCTTTTATTACGTATCCTATTTTAATGTCTGGAAAACCAGACTTTTAAATATTACATTTCATAAATGCAATGACTGGAATTGTTCGGTTGAAGGGGTTACCAAACTGAGAATCCTTAACAGAACAGTTTGGTGAATATATGTTTACATATTAGCTTCAACTCAGCTGACAAGCAATGAAAGTAACTACGTGGTTAGCTAGTTAGCTATAAGCTCGTTGTCACAGAGAGTAAAAGATGGACAAGCATTGCGTCTCACCAACTAGGTAACAACGTAGTGTGAAATCAACACTTAAGAGACACAATCCACCACCGCACCGTTGTCTGCTGAGCTGCAAAAAGATGCTCTGATGTTTACCTTTCAGTCTGCTACATTACTGACTGCACTGACAAACTATAGCTAACATAACAAACAGATGTGATCAACATGAGTGACATGGTTGTCAGGGACAGGGTTAACATTTTTAAATAAAATTATGGGGTCATTGTTTATTAACTTTCCAGTATGTATTTCACAAACTAGTTAGCAACTTAACGCAAAGACACCACTTATCTCCACACCGCTTAACTCCGCCCTGTCTGCAGAGCCACCGTCAGCTCAGCTCTGTAAACAATTGAGTCGGAGCACGCTCTGCTGGACAAACTACGTTATGACACCAATTCCATAATATCGGCTGACCGATATATTGGTCGGGCACTACACTGAATATTCTCTGTTCTTTGAGTGCATTGATTATTAGAGGTCAACTGATTATAGGTTTTGCCAAATAACTCAAGAAGAAAGGCAGATTTGTAATTGAAAGGCCAATAGATAAATCGTTATATTGAAAATAGAGGTGAGCAGTGTGACAGTATTAGTAATTAGTAAGCCTATTTTCCAATAGTCCTATGCATTAAATACTTCAGAATTTTCTATTTATTTGGATCTTGATAGGTGCAAACTAAAACATAAGATTATTCATAATAACAAAGATTTTTGACAATATCTTATTGTTCCAAAAGCTGCTATCTGTGATGAATAATCACTGAAAACTAGTAATAATGTTGGCTTGAGTGTTGTTCTACAGACTTTGTTTAGGGTTTTTCCAAAATCCTTAAACCAAGACCAAAATGACCAATTGTAAATCCTACAGCTTTCAATCTACATCCACCAAACTTGGCACAGACCTTCAGACTATTCTGACTAGCATTGCTTTATCTTATATAACTGATCAGAATGAAGGTTTTCACTCCATGGACGGTCACAAATCTGAAAAATCCCAAAGACTTAAATTGACAGGATGTTCAAACGAGCCAACAGAATGCTGGTTAATTCAAACTCCAACTTTTAAACAATTCAAATGTAAACAAACACACCTGGAATATCATGGTTTTAGGTTACAATACATACAAAGTCTATCCATCTATCTATATTTCTAAAGGTCTTATCTGAAGGTCTACTTGACTATCTATCTGTCTTTTTAAACTTCAGACAAAGGCTGAAGAAATTTACAATCTTTATTGTCTTCTTGTTATATCTATTGCAGGGAGGGAGGTTTTATATTAAAGAGGTGATGCTACTCGGGAATTGCAATGGCTAAACAATGATTAACCCCTCGTCTGGCTTTGATTTCTGTCCTGTAATCTAAATGGCCCACCAAAAGAGCATAAAACCTCCACTTTAAGAGGCTGCTTTGGGTATAAGTGGGTGAACAAAGGCTGCTGAATAAAAACATATATAACATGAAAGATGGATTTAAATGTACCCAGATATCCATTTTTACAAATATAGCCCACTTTGCTTGTGAGATCAAACACTTTTCTGAATAGATTCATCTTGACGGATAATGAGGTGGGATTTTGATGTCACTCATTTTATTGTCATTTAAAACTTGTGCAACTAACTATTTTCTCAGCTTGTTTAGCTAATTCGTATTCACGTTCTAGAGTTGATTGACAGGTGATATCTGTATCTAAAAGGTGATTGGCTCTTTTAACTGTAAGGCAGGACTTCCTTTCTACATCCGTTGACTGTTGGGCGGTCAAAGCTCCTTGGTTGAGTGTTCCAATTTCTCTCATTAATTTCATAGAATTTGCCCATCTCTGCTAAATAATCTCTATTCTAGATCTAACTGCAGCAGGACTCAACATCCAGATGTTGCTGGTTAACTCAATAATGCTGAGCCAATTAGTTACCAGACTGTATTTAGGTCAATATTCAGATATTTCAGCAAAGCTGCAGGATATCCCTCTTCGATTTAATTGCAGTTCCTATAGATTTGTGATTACACAAGCTTCAGTTGTTTTCAGCAGCTGGAATTTGCTGTTTTGGTATAATATTGGGGTTGGAATCCAGTTTTAAGGTGGTAATAGACTCTACTAACAGAAATTTTATCATTCAATAATCATTTTCTTAGCCTGTTGTTTCACAGCCATTTGACTTGACTTTCTGTCGGACACACAAGATGTTATAAGATGGCATAATATTCACCCAGATCTTTTTTAATACAATGAAAGTGAAAGGGGAGACGCTGCCAAGCTCCATAAATGACCAAAAAAACACCATAAAAGTAGTCAATATGACCGTCCGCTATTACCCAAGTCCTCTGAATCCATACAATAGCTTTGTGTGAGAACCAGATTGACATTTCAGTTGTTATACACTGATAATCATCCCCTACGCTGCAGCTGTCAAATCTTATTTGTGTCCGTAAATATTCAAATATGGCGTGTCAAGACCCATCGGTTGAATCATATGGACCACTTTTATGGTGCTTTTTTTGTCATTTTTGGAACTCGACAGCGTTGTTCCCCATTTTATTTTATTGTATGAAAAGGAGCTGCATAAAAATGTCCTTTTGTGTTCCACGGAAGAAGGAGAGTCATATGGGTTTGGAAAGACGTGAGATAACCTTTTAACTCAACACGAATATTTCCCTGTCAACCCTATACATTCTTTCTCTGTTACCTTACATCCTCTCCTGCATACTAAAGATGTGCGCTCTCACATTCTAAAATCAACTTAATGAGCTATCAAACAATCAGGTCAGGGGAGTCATTCATTATAGCTGGCAGAGATCATCAAGATGGAGGAGTGAGGCATAGTGGACATGAAGGAGAAATTTACTGAAGAGCAGTTCACCATGGCGTTTTTATTTTTATTTTTTTTACTTTGGCTGCAGTGTCTTAAACCATTATTAGAAATGCCAGACATAGGAGGTGAGCTTGTCTGTGCTTTATATTAATATTTCATGAACTTAACATTAGCCCTCTTTGGTTGCCAAAAATGCATAAGGAATACTTTCTGTGTGTCTCCTCTGAAGAGCTGGTGTGTAACTGCAGTGGAGAGGGCGTGTCGGACCCTGACGAGTGTGACCGTGAGACAGGTCAGTGTGATTGTATGCCGGGATACACTGGTCTGGACTGTGAGGAGTGTGAGGAAGATCACTTTACCAACGGCACCATTGGATGTCTGCCCTGTGCATGTGACTCGTTTGGCGCAGACAGCTCAAGCTGTGACAGGTAAGAGGCATTATGGGAATGTTGCTGTTTGTTAGCAGATTTATAGAAGTAGAAAACTGAAAAATATATAATGTACATAAAAAAATGTAACTAGTCTACTTCTACTCAGGAAATCTGCTTTGAAAATTAATTCAATTAAATTAAAATCTTACAATATTTGTTGTCTTAACCGTTTTCATACAAATTCCATTTGACCCAATTTGGAATGCCTAATTCCCAATGTGCTCTAAGTCCTCATGGTGGCGTAATGACTCTCCTCAATCCGGGTGGCGGAGGACGAATCTCAGTTGCCTCCGCCTCTGAGACCGTCAATCCACGCATTTTATCACGTGGCTTGTTGAGCGCGTTACCGTGGAGGCATACCGTGCGTGGAGGCTTCATGCTATTCTCCGTGGCATCCACGCACAACTCATCACATGCCCCACTGAGAACCACATTAAAGCGACCACGAGGAGGTTACCCCTTGTGACTCTACCCTCCCTAGCAACCGGGCCAATTTGGTTGCTTAGGAGACCTGGCTGGAGTCAAACAAAGATTTTTTTGAAGGATGTATGAGGTGTTCTTGTCCATACAATGTAAGTCAATGGGGTCCAACATTTTCAAGCTCTGAAAAGGACATGAAGGTAGCATTGAAGTAATCCACATTTGGGTGAGAAACCAAAATAAAATTCAGTACTTCTTTAACAAAAAGCTTCACTTCCACCCAGCTCTTCAGTGCAGGTTCATGAGAGAAGCTCATTCACTTGTCCTGGCACTTGACGCATGCACACTCACATGTTCATGCAAGAACTTCCAGTTGCATTGCATCAGTTCTTATGTGAACATGCAAGCACATTTGTGTCAAGCACGAGAACGCGTGAATGAGCTTTTCTCATGAATACCTCATACATTGTTCAACATATCTTTGTTTGTGTACCGCAGAAGAAAGAAAGTCGTATGAGTTTGAGATGGCATGAGGGTGAGTAAATGATAAGGGAATTATAATTTTTGGGTGAACTACTTGAGAGTCAGATCTTCCGTATAATAGATTTCTTTAACAATTTTAACCCATATTTATTTATACCATAATGTTTTTTATACATGCTATAAGTATATTAGTATTTTATTATCCAAAATATTGTTTGAAATGGTACATTGTTGAAAATTCCCTTTACATACTGTATCCCTGAATCGTTTAATTTATGATTGAACAGTATTCCAGAAATCGGTAACTTTTGGGCAGTTCCTTTCTATGAAAGTTTAAGCATCAACTTTTTTTAATGCTAAGGATAGCTACGCAACAAAGAACTATTTTACGGACATCTGCTAACATCTGCTATATAGCAATAAGATTGTTGCTTACTGTGTAATAAAAATGTATAAGAGAACCACTTGTTATAAAGAGTAAACATTACTATTTTAATTAGGCAAAGACCGATACAAAATGTGTGTGCCGATACCGATATCCAGTTGTTTAGAACATCTGCCAATACGCAATACAGATAGTTTGATGGTTCTGCTTTTTTATGCTACCTTATTTCAAAATGCTGATAATTAATTGCAGAACTTGGAAAGAAATAGAAATAATAACTTTATTCTCAATGTCGGGGCCGTTTCTGACCATTTTGGCAACCTAGACGAGATCACGATTGTCGTACGGGGGTGGGTGGGTGAGTGGTGGTGCTGGTTGGACGCGGCGGTGTATTTGCGTCATTTGCGCTGCCAACTGTCGGAGCTTGGGGTTGGGGGGTTCCAATTTTAGAAATGGCTCTGCTCAGTGTCTCTAAAATGTTTCCATATTTGAGTAACTGGTCTCAGTTATAAACAAAACACTGAAAAAAAAGCACTTTATTAACTCACATTAACTGAATAGACTCTTCTTTATTTTTTTAAATGTTCATAACTCACATTAACTGCATTATGAAGTTTGTCTCTTTTTAACTGAAGCATCCTTCGCCTTAGCTTTACCATACAGCATTTATCATACTTCATGCTGTGTCGAGCTTTAAAGTCAGTAAGCAAATTTGTTGTGATAAAAGTTTTAATAGTGGTTTCACCTCATGAAATTCAATCAGTGCAAAGCTTAGAAATTGCAACTCTGTTGTCATTGTCACCCAATTCAAAGTAATTGAACAAAAGAGACATTTTCTTTCACACACGGCCAGAGTTGTAGGCTAATTGTCTGATGCATTTTTCCGTCCCCTTTTGACATAGTCAGCCCATGATAATCGGCTGATTTAAACAATCACACGATGTCCGATGTCCCCCCAAAGTGAAAAACCCAATTGCTTTTATCACTCGATTTGGATGTTTGGCCGATATATAGGTGCATCTCTAGTTTTAATGTATTTATTAGAAATTTAGTAACTTGTTTTATGCTGAAATAAATTCCTAAATATTGCTTGTTAACTACATTTATCAGATGTAGCTAACTTCTAGGGACCGTTTCTCCCCAAAGTACGTATACTGTAGCTGTGTAAATCCACAGACACTGCAGACGATTAGGCCGATTAGCTCAGAAAGCCGTATTGCCTCTTTCTCCCACAATCTTGGAATGTACAGTACTTGGTATGGGTGAAATAATTGGGACATATCATTTGCCTTTTGGCATATTTCTGTTGTGCTTTAATTGTTTAGTGGGATATTTGCTATGTTTACTTGGAGACATGCTGATTATTGCCAGTTTGAGGCTAATGAAATGGCATTTCTTTTGGGGAGCAGATTGCAGTGATCCCAGCTTGTTATGGTACAAGACCCCTAAGTAATGGATTTAGAGTCAAGGAAGGCTTTTAGAGTCAATGACCAAAGCCAGGATTAAACCCAAGTTTGTGCTTTTTTTCAAATACAAATGGACAGTTTTGTTGGCAAAGTACAGTACGATAACGTCTTTGATGTGTGAAGCTTTAGACAGACTACCAATCTTATTTTCACTCAGAAATATCAGGATCAAATTGCAGCACATCTGACCATATTTTGAAAGGAAGATGAGAGGGAAATGAAATGATGGAGAGAGAGAGAAGCTAATTCACCCTTTCATTATGAAGGTCACATTTTATGATCTGTTAGATACCTTCTCCAAAATCACTCAAGCATGGGTTATGTGGATGCTAAGGAAAGCACTATAATAAGAAAACTGGTACACACACACACACACACACACACACACAAAAAATAAAAAAATTGGTAATAAGGTAATAAGAGGTAATAAGAGACGCTCCAATCTAGGGCACAACACTGCTTTTGTACATCCCAAGCTCAGTGATGTGCTAATGTATCCAGAGTGCTTCAAAAGTGCATAAAAGTAAGATTATTGTGGGTGCGCAACATGTAGTTCACGGCATTAAACAGTTTTTTCTTCTGCATCAGTTTATTAAAGCAATCCTTTGTCTGTCAGACACCCCAACCTAAAGAAACAGCAACAGACTCTAAATACTTTCCACAACACCTTATAAATCAACCTGTGGGACTATGAATAATAACGGGAACATTGCTCACAGCAGGCAATTTAAAGTCCGATCATGACTAAAATTGACATTTATTGCTGAATTTGGTGAATTTGTACAGAAGCAATGCTTTAAATGATGAGGACGATTTAAGACACAACTTTTCAAAGTTTACTTGCTGATAGTAACTACAAGCAAATGCACCATGCTGTCAGCACACTTGAACATTACAAAAAGTGGCATCTTTAATTCATCACTTTAAAATCACCACAGCTAAAAATATGACTAGTTTGTTGTTGGACGACTGGTGGAGCATCCTGTCCCATTTGTAGAATGCGTTTCTTTCTATGACTTCTGCTTGTTTTACATCCATCGTCTTCAGTCAGTCATTTAAATGCTGCCAAACAGCCAATTTAAGTCGCTTTTTTGATGGATATGAATCTGGTAGATAGAATTCTTCTGTTATATTTTGGAATTCATGTGTTTAAGCTTCAGTTTCATGTGAATTGAAAGTTCATGTTCAGTTTGTGATATCTGGCCATTAAAGCACCACGTGGCCACCGTCCGTAACCATAGCAACAGCTCCAGCACACACATATGCGCAAGAGTTTTCCAATTTAGGCTTACAAAATTTTACGAAAAACTCTTATATTATATATTTATACATTATATATATAATATTTTCACCACATGTAAATAAAGCATTTCACGGTTTTTAACCGTGGATTCTAAATTCTTATGGTTAAATTAATCGTATAATCATGTCATGCCTAATTCAATGCATATTCTTAAATATTTATACACTGTATCATATCAAAAATTCAGAAAAACCATTAGGGTTAATGTTTCAAGAAAAAAAATTACCGTTCTGAAAATTATGTTTCTTACATGCTCATCTGAAATTCCTGTCTGCTTTCCTCACCATGAAAAACAACTGATCATTTCTATGGACGCCTTTAACATTTTTACTGAATCCACATATGACTCATGTGATATATTTAATGTTTTCTAAATTAATAAGAAAGGTTTGTGTGGGTAACTGACCTACAGACCGAAATTGCACGTTGTCAGCCACTGACTGTCTTGTGAGTTTTATTCCTGCAGGGGGCGCTTGATGCTTGAAAACCAAATCCTCCATTCATCCACATTTAAATCTAAGAACACTTTATATCCATTTGGAGACATTTTACACTGGATAGTTATTTTTTAATAAAAACTGATTATTGCAAGAATTCATACCTGTGAATGAAATCAGACTCAGCATTTTCTATAAAAGCATTTTTTTAAATCCTCATCCAGTAATATTAAACAACTGTGAGTTCATGCATCCTGGCCAGGGCCAAATCACCCCCTTCACAGCATTGGGGGGGACGTTTTCCCCCCGTCTCCCCCAATTCTACGCCAGTGGTTTCAGGTAGGTTACAGTCCTGTGTGTGAAATCACAGCTCTGCTGAGGCTGGTTTCCTTACTGTGTTGATACATAAAGAGCTCCACAGGAAATTATAACAACCAATATGCATCCAATATGTTATATATTAACAAGCATCGTATTAATATATACTAGTAACCGTATCAAAATTTAACTTCAATCACTAGATGTAATTGTTGTAAGAAGAGACATGAAGAGCTTTCAAACAGTGAAGCGCCTTTGTGTCATGCGTTTGATGTGTCATGTTCATGTACATCCTTTCAAAGGGAAAGAACGTGTGATTATTTTAATCCTATGGGGCTGGATCCAATTCTAGACCCAGATGTAAAAGAACAGCTTTGTTTTGGGACTTAGTTATGTGCTTATAATATGAAGTGGTATTTCTGGCCAAGATTGTGTGTTTATTCGGTCTAACTTTGATGTTTAGTTAGCAAGTTAATGTAATCCTGCATTGAGGATAGTGTAAACATGTGTGGCTCTCCGTCCTAGGCGGAAGGGGCTCGAGGCTCACACTTTTTACTCCATTTAATATTTGTCCGGCTAGATTTGTATTGGAAAGTCGATTTTTACATAGCCACATACCTTGAAGCGTTGGCTACAAAAAAGCTATTGAACATTTTCACAGATATTGCCCAGGGCGGAAAAAAGTTTATTGAACACATTTAAAATGTTTCCTTCATAAAATAGATGGATATAATATAAATTGAACTTTTGATTCCAAATCTTATTGTCACTGTGATATAGCTCTTGTGGCAACTTCCCTGCATGTGTGACAACCAGTCCCAGTCTCCGCTATAGGCTTTCCATCCATTAGTATTAAAGGTACACATCATGTGCAATGTACTGCACATGTTAAGTGCAGTGTGGTTAAAAGTCAATAAAGTATGATGCAAGGAAAACACTTTGGCCTTAAGTGTATATCAACATCTGCACAACTTTACCAGTTGCTAAGAAACCAGATCTTCCATGTGTCGTCCACTCTTTGTAAAAAACATCTAAGTCTACCAATTTCAAAGCACCATTGTCCTGTCATTGTGTAATACTGACCTAATTAATATGCAGCTGATCTGCCCCAGGGTCCCTGAAACATTAATGCGGTTTCTCCTACTGCTGCCTGCTGAATGTGGTTTCTCCCTCTGAACACACACTCGTACACACACCAACAACCAATCCAAATGATTTAAGAAGCTCCTGGTGATATTATAATGATATATTATGTGTCAGGCCTGCTGCATTGGAGTGTGCTTCTGTATGTTAACTATGTCATATATAGTTTCTATGGTGTAGAATCTGACTGATGCTGTTCAGTATCAAATTCTAAAGTGTTTTTATTTGAACAAAGGCAGTTTTAGTGTGAAGCACAAGGGCTTTTACTAATCAAACAAGCACAGATCACTCACAAGAATGATGAATTTAGTTAATGCAGTCTTATTGTTGTGTCTGTTTAATTTGGATGTTTTTTGTATAGTTCTGCTGAGCTTTTTTGTGCATATTATTGTGTATTTAGGGATGATTGGTTGTGAACCAACTATTATGCATTTAAATCCACATTATAACACGGGAGTGAAATGCTTATTGTGAATGATCATGTGCCCTGACTTTTGTATGCTAGTGTATTGTATTTAAATTGACCTGTCAATATCATAATGCCATGCTCACACAACTGAGATATAGGTAATGGTTGAACAGGTTCTTTTCTGGTATTACAAGTATTTTTTTAGTGATATTATGACAACAAATAACAAGCATCCTTTGCCAGCCTCGTTTTCAGTGGCCTGTTTCTAAGAATAGAGCCTTTTTAAGCCTCATTTACCAAATTTTCCTTAGACATAGGGGTGTTTTTATATCCTAACACTAAATAATTATTTTAGAGCGGGGTTGGATCCATTTAGATAAGCATCATGGTGCTACTGCTACAGATGCTAGAGATGCACCGCCCTGTTTCATGTTTGCACAAAATGCTAAATGTGCCACCCTAATGAATGGTGCTGTTCAACAGCTGGCTTTAGGGAGCTGTCTGTGGCCTAGAGAGACAGAGACAGAAACAGACTATGGGTCTGTCTGCTAATGAATCTGAATGCAGTGGGAAGGTCATTAGACAGGGCATGATTGATCATTATCTGACCTTGATAATCTCAGTGTTTCTGTGTGAGACAGTGTGTGTGCGTGTGTTTTGGGGAAAAATATGTCTTTATATGCTCTCACTGGCTCTTCTTTTGAATCTATGCAGTGTTTTTTAGAAAGAGAGATGTTTCTGTTTTGCGTCCCCTACAAAAAACCTTTTTTTGGCTGCTTTAACCTCCTGTGATCCGAGCATGACTGCTGTGTGCATTTTCCATTTCCCTTTTTGATTTGTAACTAGTAGCACCTAACAAACAAGCAAAAAATAAAAAAATAAAAAACATTATCATTTTCAATTATAATCATTAAGTATGTGTCACCATTTAAAAAAAAAAGCTTCTATTTATATCCAAAACAAGCTTATATTATGTACTGTGTGTTTTTGTTGAAAACATTTAAACAAACAATGTGTGAAAACAAAAAAAGTACAGAATGAAAGCATTTAAGCTCATGCAAAGCGAAGAAAAAGAAATCAACAATAAAGTAGACTGACGCAATTAATGTACAGGACGAATATAAACACTCGGCATATAATAGTTATCATGCTTATATTGTATCTCATGACATGTTTTTGTTGAAAAAAACAAGCATATCCACATGCTCAGTAAACTATACTCATTTATACACACCAGTTTAAATGATGGGATGTCCCTTACCTCCGCATATATGCCTTGTACATTGGGGGAATACTGGAGATTTACATGTGGGGAAACCCCACTATTGCAGCGCAATTCCGCTGCAGGTCGCAATAGAAAGTTAAGAAAACAAACACAGCAACAACTGTGGAATATCTATAAATAAAGATAAACAACGGAAAGTAAAATAGCAAAGTCTTTCTTGGATGCAATGTTTGTTGATTACAGAAGCGTTGTAGGGAATACGTTGCTACAGGGATGCTGCTTTCTGATGAGCTGCACATATACGGGAGTAAAGAGTACACTACTTATACAGTGCATTTAAACAGGAGCCCACCTTTCTCACAGTAAGCCACATTCTCGCAATAACCCGCTTTCTGGTGTCCATCTAAAAGTACTGACAGAACCGTTTGCTCATCAAATGTGATCAACTTGTGTCCACACTCAGCAGCGCCACCCAGTGCATTCTGTTATAACAGCAGGTTTTAGTTTGTTTGTTCAGGATTTAACATGCATCTCACTGTATATATGTATATGGCCAGCAAAGCAAAACTTTGTGAAATTACTTTTACTTTTTGCAGAACGAATACTCGAGTATTCAACTACTTGTGCACATCCCTACCAAAGATGTGTTCAAAAACAAGAGTGATATATCCAAAACAAGTCATAAAGATTTTTTCACCCCCCTTAGCGTTTTGCGCCGAAGTAGATCACTAAAAAGCATTTGCGTGAGCGGTGAAGGTGTCTCTACATCATCGCTGCAGGAAAAACTTGTTGTTTTTTCCTGTAAACACTGTTGTCATGACGAGTACATATCTCTAATGAGCTATTCAAGAGATTGGACAGATTCACAGCGTGTTGAGTAACTCTCAATTGAGATTATGAGCGCGCATGTTTGATTGACAGATTGTGAGCGAACATGTACTGTGTATGAACACGTGCGCAGACTGACCACCGCTCTCATAACATCAGCCATGCTCAGATATGATTTGTTGTTGTTTTTTATATGTAACATTCTCTTGCAGTTGAACTCCCTCTCTAATGTGATTTAGCAATGTAAAGAACTAGCGTAAATCCTCATGAAAATGGACACCTCACAACTCTATTTGATAGGCTGCTGATAAATATATTTCTGATCATGATATCATGGCGCAGGCCACAAAAGATCGCTCGAGGGCTGTGTGTACAGTAGCGCTGCTCTAGAGTCTTGTGAACAGTATTCAGTTGGTTTTTATTCATTTAAATTATGCGTTGCATATAGCAAAGCCAAAATACAACATCCACGCATGTGGACGCGGGGTCGCACGAGGTTAAAGTGTTAAAGAAAAAATGTATTTACATTATATTCTCACTTCATCTCGTTCCAAATTTGTATGATTTTCTTTCATCCGTGGAACATAGAAGTTCAGCAGTATGCTGGTGAGCTCCAAAAAACAAAACAAAAAAAACACCATAAAACTACCATAACAGTTATCCGTGCTGTCTTCTCAAGCCATACAATAGCTTTCATTGTATTCACTTTCACTGTATGGAAATAGAGAAGCATAAACATTCTGCTATCTCTGTTTGTGTTCGACGGAAAAAGAAATGCATACAGGTTTGGAACGAGGTTAAGTAAATACATTTTCATTTTTGAAACCAAAAGCCTTTAACAGGCTTTGGTGATCTTTCTTTCTCTCTCTCTTGTTCTTGATCTTCCTCTGTTTCTCTGGAGAATGTGATTGATAGGTCATATATGTCACATCTCACTCTCATTCCCCAGTATGCGTTAGGTGCTGAGCCATCGCCATGGCAACTTCTCTATCGGCCCATGCGCATCCACATATATACACGCACCCACCCACCCTCCCACACACTCGCACAGCAAGTGCAAATGTATCCACTAATGCCCCACAGTCTTCAAAGGAATATGTTAGCTAGCAATGCAGAGGTGCTTTTTGACTGTAATATTTCATCCATTGTTGTGTTATTTCTGTTGTGGCGCAAATACACATTGTATTAGAATTTGTTACACTATTTGTTTAGTGAATGCAGCAAGCAACTTGGTAAACAGACCATAGTCAAGGAGACACTGTATTTAATTTGCAATATGTGTCGTATTTCACCCTAAAATCAAAAGGAAAAATATGAGAAATTATATTTTGCATAAAGAAATTGAAGACTATTTTTAGGACAGTAATTTTGACATTTTTTTCATCACAATTAAACACCCCCCCCCCCCCCCCCCCCCAAAATTCACATTACTGTGAAGTTAAAAATCTTATTCTGTAATACAGAATGGCACACTGATTTTGTTATTAACATCAGCATAAATCTATATGTACAGTATGTACCGTATGTATATATGCATTTCAGCAATGAAAATAATACATTTTTGCATTTTAGTAGAATGGGTGGGGGTGCTTAAATCTCATAAAAACAATGTCACAATGATTCAGTTTATTTATGCCAAAAATATTCCTTATTATTTTTATCATTGAATTTGGGGTGAAATATGACCCAGACTATTCTTGACAGTTCTCTTCAGATTTACCCTGAAACGTTCATTCAATATGTTGTGCTGTTTTAGGTTCCAAGGTCATTTTCACAACCCATGTTTTCTGGAGTTTTTCTGTCTACTCGTATTTGGACTTTCATTCCACAGACTGATCTCATGAAAATTACGTGAATGTGGCTACATTTTTGCAGAATTATATTATGTGGCTACTAACACATATTATGGCAGTTCTGAGGTGAAATGTGTACTATGTGGCGCGAAAAACGATTTAAATGTTCTCCCAAACAGGTGAGATTTAGAGCATCTATCGAGTTAAATCAACAAACTGACCTCTCTACCTTAAACCTTAAATGTAAACCTAACCTATTGTGTCATAAAAAGCAAATGTTACATGAAAAATGCAATTGCTGAAGCAACCACGTTATTTTGTGGTGCTACTATGCAATCGACTGATCGCAATCGGTTTAGCTGCCTCGCAGTTTAATTGCAAAGAAGCTTGTAAATGTACAGTAGTTGGTTATGTAATGCAAACGTTAAAATGTATCGCCTTACAAATCATGCACCATAGTAAAAGTGTTTAGATGTCATAAGGTAGCATTGTGTGAGGAACAGGGTGAAAAGTCTGTGTTAATGAACTGAAAATCTGCCCTTCTACTCGTGATAAAGAAGTAGAAGTCATTGTTTTAGCATCTCCAGTGTTTAATTCAACAAGAAACTGCTGCGATACGTACAACGAGCTACTTAAAAATAATTTAGCAAAATTGTAAGTGCAGTAACATGATTCTATGAAACAAGGCAACTGAAGTGTGTATTTTGTTTTTACGTCAAAATACTTTCTCCTATCCCAGCTTAATATGCAAAGACAACTATAAGTAAGCCATTTGTAGGTTGATTCTCCAGAAGAGTATAGGTAAACACTGTGGCTTTATGGCACTATCAAAATATTGCGCTTGGCGTTTTTGTTTGAGTACTGCGACCAGCTCACCACAGCAACAATCAGTATGTTTACATGCCTCTTAAAAAGACATTAGTCTTTTTAAAATGTCATGTAAAAGCTTTAGACTGACTGGAATCTCGCCTGTCCTTTTTTGCGAAGGCGGACTAACTGACCTAGATAATGCGATTGTAGCTCGGCTTCATCCAGCATGTTTACACGTTATTTGGACCACAACAGGCCTTTGCGTTGTGCGCGTGTGCCATAAAAGGGAAGTGACAAGCGACGCGTATTAAACACTTCCTCAGCTGATGTTCTTTCTTTTAATATTTGATTACGCGTTGTGTCATGTATACCTGGACAGACAGATGACGACTGTAGTTTGACTGCGGAAAAACCCACTGTAGCTCAATTATATTTGAGCACGTAAATGTACTGACTGGCTTATACAATGGCGTGAGATTGGGGCGGGATGATATGCTTGTATGAACAGTTGCAGAAGGGGGAGTACTTAGGAAATACTTTTTGCAATTCTCATTTGTTATTTTACTTCCATCTTCTCCCTTCCCCCCTTCCTTAACTCTACAGTAGGCCAATAATGTGTCATTTAAGATGTGTGTGTATGTAGCTATTCATTCAGATTTCACGTTGTGAGGATTGTGACAGTGTGGGGCATCTTCAGCTTTCTCCTTATGCCTTTGATACATGGCAGCAAGCATCTGCGCTGAACATTTTCCATACGCTACAATAACAATCCGCCCACGATGTGGGTAGAAGGGGATGACACTGATGATGTTGTTCCTGTATGTGTCATGTATATTTCATAAGCCATATCAAACCGACTACTTAAAAAAAGCCCAGGAACAAAATCAGCAGTGATTCTTTGTTCATTTCTGGTACTTTCTGTCTTAAAAAATCTCTGCTCTTCCTCTCAAATCCACTTTTTCTGTTTTTGCCCAGCCGCTGCCTCTGTTATTGCTGCTGTTGTTGTTTTTCTGGGGTCCCCAGCATTGGTGGAGGAGATCCTGTCTGCATGGCTGAGTGCTTTAAGCCTGTCCCATGGGTCCCATCGTCCACCCCTCTCTCATCTATCACTAGCTCCACTCACATAGAGGAACCAGTCACACAACCCCAGGAAGCCTTACCCCAACCTTCACCCCAGAACTGATGCAACAGCTCAGGGGTGTCTGTGTACAGAGAGTTGACCAATGACTGTTTGGGAAAAGCAAAGGTTAGAGTAGCCATTAAACGACTTACCAATCAGCCAAATTACTAAATGAAGGAGTGATGAGCACAATACATAATTTTTTTAATTATCTTACAAGAAATATTATTAGCTGTTCTGGCGTTTCTGTAGTGGGGGGGAGGGCATGGTTAAGTGTCAGTCTGCGAGAGAGGGAGAGCGGTAAGGCTCGTCACCTGGGTTGTGAGTACTCTAACACCTGTCTCTAATTATAGTGATGGTGGAGGGAGACCTGAAAAGGCACGCCAGAGCATCAGAGTGGGAGAGAGAGTGGCAGAGGAAACTAGTGTCTGTGTGTCTGGCCATGACAGATAAAAAGACCACATTTGTTGAAGTTCTTTTGGGATACTGAGAGCCTGGTTTATTGATCCGTGTGTGTGTATGTGTGAGAAAAGAAATACTCACCTCAACTGTTCGCTGTCTCCTGACTCCTCCATTGCCCACGAGCTAAGTTCTATTACACAACTACATACAGAAGTGATGGTGGCGTAGTGGGCTAAAGCACATAACTGGTAATCAGATCTGGTTCGATCCCCACAGCCACCACCATTGTGTCCTTGAGCAAGGCACTTAACTCCAGGTTGCTCCGGGGGGATTGTCCCTGTAATAAGGGCACTGTAAGTCGCTTTGGATAAAAGCGTCCGCATAAATGTAATCACAGTGACCCCAAAAGTATCTAGACACTTACAGTAAGTCACAATTTAAAATGTATAAATGTAATTACAGTAGATATGCATCAAACCAAGTGGCAAATGTAAAAACATAATGTTAGACCTTTTGCTACACCCAAAAGAACTACTTTTTTCTCTGCCATTTTTGCAAATATGTACTTTAAACCAGCTGGTCCCAAGATGAGTTTAGTGGATGTATGAATTTAGTTCCCCTCAAATTCACACACAGAGTAACCACATGTTCGTCACATTCACTAATCACTATGGACGTATCCAAATACTTTCTGTAAATTTGTTTTCTTAATTTTAAATAAATGCCACTTGGTTTGATATTTTGTTATCTAATGCAAAGTCATTTATGTATTCTTAAGTGTGACTTCAGTGTGGGTCAATGATATATACGTAGAACGTTCTCTGTGGCATTTATTTTGAGTTTCTTAAATATTGTAGATGTTTGTTTTGCTATATTGATCAGTGTTTTGTCATACTCCTACACTCCTCCTACTCAACACTTCCTACAGCTACTGTAGTTTCAGTTGTCAAACCACTGATATTTGGGGTTGACAACTTTACAAGCACATTGAGATCAAACACAATTAGTGCTTGTGTGTGTGTGAAGGAGAGATTCCAGGAATATGGCCTGAAGCAGCAGATGGTTTTTAATATGTGATCTGGGCCACTGTACCCACATGTAGAAATGGTTGAATTAAAAATGAAAGGTCTAGACTGCTTTAAAGTGTGCATGACTGCAGTTCAGGGGCAAAGCCATTTGTATGCGTGTGTACGTGTGAGAGAAATACTACTGGAGTGTGCTTAAAAGGAAACTGGATGCAAAAAGAGGATGATTCTTTGTGTTTTGTGTTCAAACTCTTGATATGTGAACCTGTTATGGAAAAAGATTACCATTGGTGCATGAGTGCTTTTTTTATTTAATTAATTTTAATTTTCTTTTTGGCCTTTTTGAATAATAGTTAAGTAGAAAAGTGACAGGAAAATAAGCGGAGACAAAGGGGTAATGGGATCAGGAAATGTTTCATTCCTCAGGTTCGCTACTCAAGCACCATGTCTCAACATGTCAGGTCATGTGTGCCGACTGGTAGGTTGTGGCTCCGAGAAGAGTGCAAATTTGTAAATACTACAAGGTACACAAAATGTCCAGACTGCCACTGTGAATGTTGTACTATCTGCTCGTATTCTCTCTGTGGCCCATAAGGATTATAGATAAAGATGCAAAAATCTGGATATTTAATTTTGATTTTTTTTGTTTGATCTTTTGTAGTTCAGGTACGTGTGTATGTAAGACAGGTGTGTACGGGCCCAAGTGTGATGACTGCCACCCTGGATTCTTCCACTTCAGCACCACAGGATGCCAGCCGTGCCAATGCAACAACCATTCGACTTACTGCCACCCACAGTCAGGTCAGTCTCACAGAATTTTATTATCATTTGATGTCTCCAGATGGAGTCTAGACTAACTTAAAAACTGCAGATATATGTATACAGATGATTCTGTGCCACCATTAAAAACTTCTCAAATGTTTATATCAATATGTTCACATCAGGATCAGGAATTAACCAGGACTCGGGGGGACAAAAATGCCACCAAAATTCTAAATGTGGTGGCAAAAATGCCACTGTAATGAATTCCTGTTGTTTTATTTGTACTCTAATATCTGATGTATTTCCTAGAATTATATACTACGCAAAGTTAAAGGAATATTCCGGGTTCAATACAAGTTAAGGTCAATCAACAGCATTTGTAGCATAATGTTTACTACAAGAATTAATTTCGACTTCCCTCTCCTTTTCATAAAAAATAAGCAAAAATATGGGTTAATTGAGGCACTTACAATGAAAGTAAATAGGGCTAATCCGTAAACGTTAAAGTACTGTTTCAAAAGTATAGCCACAAAAATAAACAGTATGCGTGTGTTTACACGACTTCACAGAAGGGAAGGAGGACATGGGGAAGCGGTTTCCAGGCTCAGTTAAGGCTTTTTTAATCGCCACTTCAATACTTTACAACTTCACAAACTCATCAGCTTCACAGGCACGTAGTCACTTAAACACATTAGCTTCACAAACACAATAGGGTAAACACAACAGCTTCTCGAGCACCGTGGGCTTTCTTGTGCCAGACTCTCTCTCTCTGTCTGCTGGTAGCGTGGCCGCTTATATGCCGCTCTCCCCATGCTCACTGGAATTAGAGACAGGTGTTAGACATAATTAAGCTCAGGTGTCAGCGCCCTTACCACTTTCTCTCTCTCCGGACGGACTCTCGACCACGCCCCTGCAGCCACAGCGTGTTAACATGGTTTTAGTGTTATAAAATCATTACTAACCTTGGCTGGGTTTCCCGATAACATTGCAACTTAAGCTTTAAAGATCATCGTAACTAATGTTTCTCGTTATTTTACGATGGGGTTTCCCAAACCAGCACATAGATCGCTTGTTATAAAGTTGAACTTAAGTGCTTCATTATGGGAGCCGTCCAGTCCAAAGGTGTTGATCACTTGGCCAGTATGTCCAGGTGTTTGTCGTCTCAAAATGAAAATAAGGTGGAAATACTGACAAATATGGAAGTTGTTTGTAACCTTGTCGAGGCACCGAAATGTATTACCTAACTATTACAGAATTTATTTAAAGAAATAATTATGGCTTTAGTAAGACAGAGTTTCAGATGTATTGATGCTCAATCATAGAGATTAATGAAGTGACTCAATAAATGCATGTAACATGAATGTACGCTATGTGAATCATAGCCTAAAGTTTTGCTCCTTGGGCTGGAAACTGAACAAATGCACACAGAACAGGATTAAAATGATGGGCATTAGTATTGATCTACTCATAGATCTGTCTAAATATTAATAGATCATCTGGTTAGTTGAAGGTACTGTGTACTTGTAGCCTTACTGCCATTATGCATCATGCAATTCGTTACTGCCTTGTAAAAAGACTATAGGCGAGCCGATTTGAAACATCCATTGGAGGAAGGAAGAAGAGGAGGAGGATAAAGAGAGAGAGAGAGGGGAACTCTCATTGCACACTCTCACTCTGATCTCCTCTGTTAACCATATTTTAATGATTTATTAAGGCATATTTATTTACGGACACTTTACTCACGTCTTCTTAAATAATCTGTTTAAAAAAACCTATCATGTACCTATGTACCTATGTTCAAGTGTGTGTGTGTGTGTGTGTGTGTGTTCATTTCTTAAGCAAACCTGCTGACATATGAGACATGTAGGCGTGTTTGTCTTAAATCATTTCAGCCATGCCTTAGTATACTGATGTCATAGATGTGTTTGTCAACTGCTTGTTCAAGTGCATGAGCCTGTGAGTGAGTGTCTAGAATCCATCTGTCTCTCTCTCCGCAGTGTGTGTGTGTGTGTGTGTGTATGCACAGATGGTAGCTGGTAACCTCTCTCCTGATGCAGAGAGCCACAGTCAGATTTACAGCCTTCCTCAGTCATAAAACCAATCAGCATCTCCAGAGACTGCTTACAGTTCATAGACTTAGACTCACCCCTCACTATACACGTAATACCACACAGAAAGGAGACAAGCAGTTTCGCATCAGTGATTGAAATTACACAGAAGATTTTGGGATTGTGCCAGTTATTTTGCCTTGTCTTTGTCCAAGCAAAACACTTACTGTATAACTGTAACGTCAGGCTTGTGAGACAAAGACATGATCAATGTGAGACAAAATGCAGTATTAAATATAATTTAAAGAAATAACAATAGCAAGGTATTCTGTAACACAGGCTCAAAGCATTACTAGACAGATGAAATAAAAAATGTACCATAGACAAAAGCTGATCACAATAACCAAGATATACAAACACAACACTAGACAAAAGACAGGTCAAACACATTGACCATACAGTATATAGGTTTGGAATAGGATACTACCATACTACTGCTGTATATAGTATGCATAATGGACATAGTATGCACATTTTCTGTTGCATGGAATACCCAGATGAACTACTAGATTTGCCAAAATATGCAGTGTACAAAACAGTGCACATACAGTACAGCAGAGCATTTAGCATACTACAGATTGAAACTTTTGCTGTATAATGTGTTCTGTTCCACATACTTAACATACCATACCCCAAACTTTTTTGGTTAATGTTACCATTGTAGAAATAACCTATTTGCAGGCATATTTTTCACCCATGATTATTTTATCCCACGTTTGATAGTGTCCATAAATTAGATGATTACACTGTAAAAAGTGGTAAGCTGCAATTGTTACCTTAATGAATGTTTTCTAACTGATCTAACCCTCTCATCATTTACTCACCCTCATGTCATCCCAGATGTGTATTACTTTCTTTCCTCAGCAGAACACAAATTAAGGTTTTTAGAAGAACATTTCAGCTCTGTAGGTCCTTACAATACGAGTGAATGGTGACCAAAACTTTTAAACTCCAAAAACAAATAAAGCAGCATAAAAGTAATCCATATGACTCTAGTGGTTAAATCCGTTTCCTCAGAAGCGATATTATAATTAAAAAAATCAATATTTAAATCCTTTTAATGTGGAAGTGAAAGTGTAAGTGGAGATTTATAGTAAAAAAGGACTTAAATATTGATCTTTTTCTCACCCACACTTATAATATATGGATTATGGATTTAACCACTGGAGTCGTATGGTTTACTTCTAAGTTAACTTTATGTGCTTTTTGGACCTTCAAAGTTTTGGTCACCATTAACTTGCATTGTATGGACCTACAGAGCTGAGATATTCTTCTAAAAGTCTTTGTGTTATGCAGAAGAAAGAAAGTCATACACTTCTGGGATGGCATGAGGGTGAGTAAATGATGAGAGAACTTTCATTTTTGGGGTGAACTATCCCTTTAAAATTTGTTTTGTTGGTGTAAACTAATGTATTCAGGTTGAGTCAGTGATGTTAAGTAATATTTTGAAGTGAATAAAACCAGTTAATTTAGATGTTACCACATTAATTTCATTTTTTAGGTTAATCTTTTTTCAGTATACTGAGATCATTTAATCTCAACATGGCAGCCACCTTGAGGGGGCGACACGCCCCATGTTTATTCTATGCCACTGATAAGACTGAAGTCTTCATTTAATATTTGTCAGAAGTACTTTTAATTTCTTGGTAACACTTTACAATAAGGCTTCATTTGTTAACATTTGTTAACAACATTAGTTAACATGAACTAACAATGAACAAATGTATTTTTATTAACTAAAATTAACAAAGATTAATAAATTATGTAATATATATTCAAAAATGGAAAAAAAAATTGTTTAGAAATTGCAGTCTTTACCTTATATGATGGTTTGCATAAGGCTCTGAGGCAGTTAGCAGGTATAATGTACTGTCTGTTCTATTCAGCTAATCATCCATTACTAATAATTAGTCATTCTGTATTTCCTCCCTCTCTCAGGTGTTTGTTTGGACTGTCAGGACAACACTCAGGGCCACAACTGTGAGGAGTGTCTCCCCAATTTTTACCGTCGTCGTGGCGAGGAGTTAACGGAGGCCTGTGTGCCCTGTCCCTGCACCTCTGAGAGCTCCACCGGCAGCTGCCATCTCGGTGAGTCTCCATCTCTGAGACATGTTGACAGGGCTGAGGGTGGGTTATGAGTTCAGTACATGATGTCCTAAAAGTAGTCTGGAATTATTCAACAGGGTTACTGCACCACTGCGCTGTTCTAGGAATGCATGCCACGGTATATCTTTGAAGACAACAAGAAATGTCTTTCAAAGTGCATTTAACTTCCATAATGTGACATGTTTCCATGGGAAACTATCTATTTTGATTGGAAAGGATGAAAAAGGGCTACATTAGGCTATGTTATTATTAGTGATGTTTGCTAAGACAATTTTTATCATTATTATTATTATTATCAAATCTGTTGTACAGATTTGAACAAACACTTAACCTTAGGAACAAACCCCCAAGTATAAAATTTTAGCGCATAACTTGTCCTGTACCATTTGTGCTGCGAATATGAATGATATGTGCAGCTTGTATAGGGGTGCTTTTACTTTTATAAGTGATCAAATTTAAGATTTTCACCTGGCAAGTCATTTAATGGATGAAAAAATATCATGGACTTACAGTATATTAAAAGAGCCATTTCTAGGGACATGAGAATCTTGAAAAGGGACTTGGGGGTGGGCTTTTTTGATTTGGGCCAGTAAGTAATGATCGAGAACACCCTAGAAACCCCCTAGCAACCACACAAAACCCCATAGTATTTGCAAAGCAATGCCAGTACAACCACCCCAACCCCCTAGCATCATTGTGTTGGTGCCTTTTGCATGGACAAGCAATTAAAATGTTCTGCAGAAAATGTAGACATTTTGTTGGTTAACTTTATATTCTCCGTCCACATGACATCAGAAAAAAGTTTTTTTAGAGGTCATTATTTTGATGGAAAATGAAATGTGAACTGATACATTTTTCTGAAGGACAATTGGTCTAAAATTGTGCTAAAGGCTTTCATTTAGAAAGAAAATAGGGTCAGATTTTATTTCATTTGGTCAACAAAGGGTACAAAAATGTCCTTGGCCTCAAGTTCAGTGTTGTAGAGACTATAACCTATTCCTATCATTGTTACAATGAAATGGGCCTAAAAAGGTCATGACATCTCCAGTGTACAATTCATTATATAAGTAACCTGACTTTTGTTTCTGTTACCTACAGTATAGTTTCAAAGCATTAGGCTGATTAAGTTGTCTGTGAGTTAGCAGGTGTGAATTGTGTATTCCTGCATGAATTTATATGTGATCTGGGGTCTACAATTTGTATGGAATGGAAGAGCCAATCAGAGATGTTGTTTCCATCTCAGCTTCCTGTCCATTGGTCCCCACTGCACGGCAACAGCCATGGTGATGTGGCTTTGGGTTGTCAGTTTAAATTTACGGTCAATGGAGCCTGAGGTGGAAAGTCAACTTGTGAAGGCGAAAAAGAGAGAGAGAGAGAGAGATGTAGAGTGACAGAGAGATAGAGTACTGAAAGTTCAGATATGTTATATAATGGCACTTCATGTTACGGTTCGACTCGACTCTGCTCGCTTTACTTTTCTGAGCTTGCTTTTCCACTGCAATTTAGTGCAGCCGCAACGTGGGTTGGATCGTCATTGTTGCGCCACCTCTACTGCCGTGACATAATCTTAAACCGACACAAACACACAACAAAGGAGCCACGGAGGATATCGAAGTAATGGTGTTCTTGATTCTTGGCATGTGGCTGTTTTTCACAGCAAGATGACAAACTTTGTTTCAAAAGAGGCTGACGGCAGCAAGACAAAATACCGCTAAAAAAACAGGAGAGTTTGGGAAATCATACACCAAAGCGCAGACGAGGACATCACGGTGTTAGCTCAAAGACGACACACAAGGGTAAGCTAACTTGCCATCAAGCTTATAGCAATGACACTGGTAGTGACGATTTTCTCTGACCAATTAGTGATCTGCAGGGTTTTGAAGTCACATTTAGTATTGGCTCGGCTCGCTTGGAACCTCGACTGAGGTGCTACTAAAAAAAAGTTCCAGGTACCAGGTACTATCCACAGTGGAAAACCCCCAAAAAGTGAGCAGAGTCGAGTCGAGTCGAGCCGTACCGTGCAGCGGAAAAGCCCCATAAGTGTACTCAGTATTGCCCTGTGGTTTATGATGTTCAGGACAAATATGAGATTATAAGCACTTTACATTGGCCCCCAAAAAGTATTTGGACACTTAAAGGTGCTTTAAAGGGTTGTCAGCCATTCTCGAACTTCTGCCAGAATAAAGCGCAACAGTTTGGTTCCGGAAGTAAAAATCCAGTTTATTTTCTCCATAAATGAATTGATTTTTAGAGATAACTTATAAACCCTTAAAGACTCCGAAGCTGTTAATCAATGGTATATTCTTCTGTTGAAGACATCAGTCTGTGTTATAACTTTATAATGGGTTTACTGTAATAGCAAAATATCTGCTGAAGAACTACACTACCTGAAAACTCCTGAAAACAGTGCGTGGCAAAAAAGTTCCCCACTTCCATGAAGCATTGTGGATGATATAATCAAGTCGGCCTCACTATCAAAATACTTATACACTCATTGAGCACTTTACTTGGAACATTTACTTCTTCATGTGATTATTGATCAGCCAATCATGTGGCAGCAGTGCAGTGCATAAAATCATGCAGATACGGGTCAGGAGCTTCAGTTAATGTTCACATCAGCCATCAGAATTGGGAAAAATTTGGATCTCAGTGATTTGGACTGTGGCATGATTGTTGGTGCCAGATGGGCTGGTTTGAGTATTTCTGTAATTGCTGATCTCCTGGGATTTTCACAAACAACAGTCTCTAGAGTTTACTCAAAATGGTGCCAAAAACAAAAACATCCAGTGAGCGGCAGTTCTGCGGATAGAAACGCCTTCTTGATGAGAGAGGTCAACAGAGAATGGCCAGATTGGTTTGAGCTGACAGAAGGACTATGGTAACTCAGGTAACCACTCTGTACAATTGTGGTGAGCAGAATAGCATCTAGAATGCACAACACATCAAACCTGAGGCAGATGGGCTACAACAGCAGAAGACCACGTCGGGAACTTTATTAGGACCATAGTGTATATTTTTATATATCTGAATGTTTGCAATAAACGTAAAACATTGCTTTTATACTTAAAGTGAACAACTTTACATCAGTAGTTTACATTTTTTTTTTTTTACGATTATGTCATTCGCAATCCTTAATGGGATTGTAGTTCATTCCCTCATTAAAGACGTTAATGCTCAGAACTCTGGATTTTCCCACTTTCGACTTGAAAATAATTACTGGAACACAGTTAAAAAAGTTAAAAGAGCGCAAATCTGGTCCCAACTTTGTGAAAGTGCATCTGTGTTTTCTTAATTAATTCCTCCTGCTATGCTAAAGGCAGTAAACTCTCATCTGTTTGCATCACACACACACACTCTATGTAGCTTTTGCGTGAGGCTGGCATGGGCGAGGAGTTCTCATCACAGTAATGTTAGGAGAGCCTAAATTAATTATTTTCGCCCTTTGGCCACTTCCGTCTGTCAATGCCCAGCAGTCTGTCTGTGTCTCTCTGATTTCCCTTTGACAGATTTTTGTATGTCACCGGTCAGTGGCAACAAGGTTAGTAAGTGGAGGGGTGTATGAAGGGAGATCTGGTTTAATCAGCCAGTGGAATGGAATCGCCATGGCAACAGTGGCCATTGAGAAAACAGAGCAGCAATGTGGTATCATGACTATAGAACTGCAGAGGGGTTAATGTTGCTGCATGTGTGTGTGGAGTTTCACTGCCATTCAGTTTTTATTGTTTTATGATATGAAACCTTGTAGTAGGCAGTTGTAGGTCATCCAGTTCAGTCATTCAAACATCCAACTGTTTCTTTCCTATCATGAATATTTCAGAGCTGATCACAGCTACATTCTCTCTCTCTCTCTGTGTGTGTGTGTGTGTGTGTGTGTCTTGTAACCCTTAAGGTGTTTTTATCTTTGCTCCTCAGTATTTCACTTCCCATGATACCATGTTATATGGCTATGATAAATATATCATTGTAATGAATAAACAAGAACCATGGTATTTCCATCTGATACAGTCATGGTACTGCCAGTTTTTTTGCAAGGTCACTGATGATGGAAAGAATAGATATTAAAAAAAAAATATTCCATAATACTACATTGTCTATACTCCACTCTGAACTTCAACAGAAGGTGACAGCAGGGATACACATGAATTTTAATGTGGTGGCGCCACCGTATGGTTGGATTTAGAACTATACTAAAGTGAGACAAGTAGTAAGTGGCTGGCTGTGTATATAGAGGACACTGAAACATTGCTTTGATGTGTTCTCCAAAAAGAAACCATAAATACTAAGTCATTACAATGAGTCATTGTGTTACTCTGTCATGAATGCTAACAGCATGAAGTAGAGAGGACCCAAATGCTAGAGAACAAATTTGGGCTTTTATTGAAAAGAATACAAACATAAACAAAACTCTCACAAGGGAGAGATAAAACAAGATAAAAAAATAAATAAAAAAACTAACAGATAAAATGACAAACACAATCAAAATACAAGACTGGCAAAACCGACAAGACACCGACGAGACAGAGAAGCAACAAAGTTGAGACAGCAAACTGGCACCAGACAGAGCACACAAGGGAGAATAAATAGGGAGTGAAATCAGAAGGACAGGTGTAACAGATGATCGGCTAATATGGCAGTGACATCACCAGGGCAACGGGGCTGAGTCGATTTAATGTGGCACCTGCAAAACACAAAAAAGAGGGAAAACAGAAGGCGTGGTAATAACTGAAGACAGACACCAATGCACAAGGGAATGAGAAAACACAAACCCACGTGCATTCACATAGCAAGAGACAAAATACATGTGCCTGAGGCCTGTACCATGAAGGTCGCTGAACGAACTCAGGGTTTCAGGATTGCATTGGCGGGCTGTGCATTTTAAGTCTAGGCCTTCAGTGTGATTCATGCATTAAGAAAACACAGTTTCACAATGAATAGAGACATTATGTCACAGCTAACTAGTAATACCAATTGACATTTTAAAAACACATCCACCCACGAAAGCCAGAACTTGAAACAACTCATAATGCTCAAGCAAGCCTAATTTTAACTGCATCATGACTGTTTTGTGAAATGAATGTCTCCCGAACAGACATTCAAAAATCATAATTTTTCATACGAATCTACCAAGGATGTCTATAATACCTGGAAAAATCTGTCTAATAATATTTGCGATTTAAATATTGCTTGCAGTAAATTTCGTTTTGTCAGGGTACACGGTTATGCTGTGTTCCATTCAAGTTGTAATGAATGGATATTCCTACTTGATATCTCCGACCATAAATCCATTCCATTCCCCAATATTCGGAACTGCAACGCACCCGTTAGCTTAGCAGGGGTTTGACTCTCATTAGGGATGTCTCCTAACAACCCAACTGATTAACAATGCTCTAGCGCTAGCATTTGTGCTTCATGTGTACGATTATCAAAAGAGATTATAATGTTTTATACACCTGTTTCTGCAGGCGTTTGTTAAACAAGCTGAGTTAGAATTACAACTTGTAGGCTCATGCAGAAATTCTCGAGTTCAAGATGATTCCATTGCACTTTTCCTAGTAGGAAGTTGTAAAATCCGACTTGCTGAGTTGAATGGAACGCAGCACTACTTTTCAAAACTTGATCCGACACTGAATGCTCAAGCAGCCTAATTTACACTTTGAAAACTCCTGATGTTGCTATAACAATGCAAAAAAAAACACTTACCTATTTACTTGAAGTGAAAATCAGTTTTTAATAAATTAAGCAATCACACGGTCATGCAGAACATCTCGTGTTTGTAAATCCATAAGGATCTCTTTCTCAACGGCAATACCAGCAGTGATGACAGCCGACTCGTCAGCAAGATGTGGCGCTCTTCGCTTTCAAATTACGTCACTTAAAGCATGATTGCGTCACTCAAGGTCAGCTAGAAGGCCTCGACTGGGATATATCCTAAAGATCACACCCACCAAGAACAAATGAATCAATCTGATTGGCTGATGAATCTGACAATCTGACATTAGTTGCCCATTCATTTGCACTGTTGGGGGATTCTGTGAACTAATGTGCTGCTTCAGGCATGCGATTTGTGAAACAGTTGTCACACTTCGCTTGTAAGTATTAAGGAATAAATTCTGACTGGATAAACTTTTAGTTTTTCTCTATTTGTTTGTAGATTAATTAAGAGTGGAAAGCGATTAAAGATAGAGAGGCAAAAAGATGATTGAGAATGAAAGGATAAAAAATATTTATTTATTTGGCATGTTACGCCAGCAGAGAAGGCTTTGCTGGCCCTGAGAATTCGCCACTGCAGGTTTGGTTTCAGGTTGACAAATCAAACCAACCCAATCAGGCTTACTATTTTCCATGATGCAGCTCATAAACTTTCTGTCAACTCAGGCTTCAAGCCTGACATTAAGATTAGATTATGTGCTCGTGCACATGAATGAGTGAGGTTTGCAGCACACAAACTATCGTGTGAGAGAACGCGATTCACGCAAGAGGTGGGATTTACCTCTCTGCTGAAAGCTGATGATTATGAAAATAATAATTTAAATTCATTTAAACTGTGCACAAGACATTATTTTAAAAATATATATATAAAAATCAAATTGCATTTACACTGCTCATGAGTTCAGCATGAAATTTGAAGACATAAAACACATGATTTACACAGTACAAGGGAAAACTGTAAAATTATGAATCAATTAAAGACAATTAATAATAATAACTATTATTAATAATAATTCCTTACATTTATATAGTGCTTTTCTAGGCACTCAAAGCACTTTACATAGTATAGGGGGAATCTCATCAACCACCATCCACATGGATGATGCAACAGTAGCCATAGTGCACCAGAACACCCACCACACACTAGCTATTGGTGGAGAAGAGAGATGAGAGAGCTCAAGAGGACTGCTGCAAACAAATTCTTACTGTGATATAAAAAAATATAAAACAGCTGGTATATCAATGCGTAAGTGAATTCATATAGGCCCACAACAAGAACACACAGGCTTATTCATTTTAAAAGCTACAATTTATTTTATAGTAAAAAACAGTAACATTTAGAAAGATGTAGTTCATTTATAAGAAATTGCTAAACATTTCATGCCAAATAGATTAGAAAATACATTTAAGTTTTGGGCAGATAGAGGTCTGAAAAGATATCAGCAACTGTTCACTGATAAAGGAAGGGATATCTTTTCAAACCTAGCAAAAAAAGGATGAGCTCCCAAATTCAAACGTTTTTTTTTTTAAATTATTTACAGGTAAGAAGATATTTATTAACAGAAGTTAAAGTAAAAGAAATAAAAAGGGAAATGCATCCATTAATAAATTATATAATTGATACATACAATACAACTACTCCAATAAAAATGTTAGGAATTGTAAAGTGATATAATTTTATTCAGAGTGTCCTGTATATGAAATAAAAATTGGTCAGCAAGACTGGGAAGAAATATCATATAATACATTACTACTCAATCCAGTGATTGGAGGGAATATTCTTGGAAGATAAAAATGAGATTTTTTTATAACACCTGTTATTGAAATGTGGATTTCTAAAATGTTATTTATAAAGTGTGCTTTAAGAGACACGGGGGAGTGACTTGATTGCATCAGAGATGTGATTTACTTGAATCCAGATACAATACACAAAACAGACAGATAACATGTACATGTCAGGGCTCTGCCACAAAGAATCAGATTTAGCTTTATTGCCAAGTATGCTTACACATAAGGAATTTGTCTTGGCGATAGAAGCTTCCAGTGCACAAACAATACAACAACAAGACAGAGATAATAATAAAAATAGAATAAAAATAAAAAGCGAATAGAAAGTATAAGTATATATAGAAATACACAATATGGCAATAAGACAAAAGGGAAAAACCTAAAACTACGGGCAGAACCCTGTACTCAAATCTTTGGTTGTCATGTTTTTTTAACAGATTCCAGAGGAGTCATTGTGTTACTGAGTCATAGTGTTGCTCAAACCTTATTGTTATTTCAGTGTGTTTCATTTTGTTAACAGATTCCAGTGGGCGGCCTGTATGTGACAAATGTAAGCCTAGCTTTTCTGGACCAACATGCAATGTGTGTATCGACGGTCTCTTCAAATCATCAGGTGTGTGTGTGCCCTGCGACTGTAACGGGAATGCGGATCTTCGCTCCAGGCCTCAAATATGCCACCCTGAGACCGGGCACTGTCACCGTTGCATCAACCACACAATGGGCGCACACTGTGATATCTGCGCCCGTGGATATGTAGGGGACGCCCGCTCCCACAACTGCACCCGGAGAGGTACGAAAACTTAGCCCAGGATTTCTGGGGAAAATGGGAAGATACAAACAGATAGTCATGAATTCTGCCCTACAAATGCAAAGCGCAGTAACTACACTAACAGTGAAACAGAGAAAAAAGTATTTTCTTTGTTCAGCCAAATGTGGATTATAAAACAGTCACATTTTATCTGAATCTGAATATATTTGAGCCAAACCTATCTGTCACAGGACAGATCATAATCAAAGAGACCTGATTTAGGTCACAACTCAATTTTGTCTAAATGTGTAGTTTTAGTGTAGGTTTTTTTTTTTTTAACGTGTCATTTAGTGGCGGCTGAATATAAAATCAATAATACATCAATAGGGTCTTTGAAAAATACGTTTGTTCAAGATGATAAAAATTGTATATTTTTAAAAAATCTAGTGACAGAAACACGTGTTAAGGTCGTTGAAATTGAATATTTGTGTCCATGTTGGTTTCATTCATTTTTAAAAAACATAACATTTTCTACAAAATGTTTTTAATAATTTTAAAAATGTCAGTTGGTGTAACCATCAAGAAAAGGTATTCAAATACTTTTTATTTTTCAAGGTGAAAATATTTTTTTGCAAATAATTTTTAAGTCACAAATATCAAGAAGTTTCTTAGGGTTGCTCGATTTGATAAAATGTGCCTTTTCATAAAAATGTCAAAGTATCTGATACATTTTTTTTAAAAACTTTACACAGTCATGGGGTTCTAAAGAGGTCCTCTCTGTTTTATGGTCTTCTTGTCACATGACAACAGAATTGATACCTGCATGTTGGTTACACCACCTGACTTGATTTGGTGGTCAATGTTTTTTTTTGTTTTTTTTATATTAACAAAATTATTTCACTTTTTTTTTTTTTTTTTTTTTTTTTAAGAAATAATAATAATAAAAAAGATTATTCCAAACTACACATTTCTTTTTTGAAGATTTTCAGCTTTTATTAAGACTTTGAATTTTATCCATACAAATACACCAATTACACATTTTTTACTTAAATCTGCAGAAAACAAATCAAAATGACTTTGAATTCAGGAACTGAAAACATGTTCATCATATTAGAGGTGCATTCAAATATTTGTTGTGTGTGAACTGCATTTTTAATGTATTTTTAAATAAATTAATAGAGACAATAATCAGTCACCAGTAAATTTGTGATCAGAATTTCTGTCCATCCAAAAGTAATAAGTACTGAACTAAAAAAAATAACACAGAAGAATATACAGTCGTGGATATCTAGTTTACTTGGTGCCAGGTGCCTCAAACAAAACTCTAAATATCTTTCAAAGACTTGATGTCATAAACCTTTCAAACCTTGCCAAATCCAGTGATTAGTACTTTCTCAGAAGTGTTCATTTTTGCAGCTTTAATTAATTAAACACAATTAATTTACAGGCAGATTGACAGAAACCTTACCTGACTCCTGAAACCTCAGTAGAAGCCAGCTAATCAGTTTGGAATTTTAATTTTGGCAATTTCCAAAATTTTATTGCTTTCCAGTTTTGTATGCAATATGTTTCAAATGGTCAGGGAACACACTGTGGGTGGTCAGTGGGACGGAGATTACCACCAATTTAAAATCACTATAAAAAAATAGAGATATGAGAACCTGGTGATGAAACATTATTCATCAATACAAACTCATGATGGCGTCATCTCAAAGGTATTTTATGTAATGGTTGCTAGGGACCTTGCTTGGGTCATTGACTAAATGAGTCATGACAAATTAATGCAAGCTTCGCTGTAGTGTGAATCATTTTTAATGATTTTATTACACCACTCGCACTTTTACCATACTGATGATAAAGATTATGAGTGAGGATAAATATTTTTAGTGAAATGAAATAGGAAGAAACAGAATATAACAGTATGTAAAATTCATACATACTGTATTGCAACCTTACTTTTTATGCTGTTGTTTCCTCTCTGTGAGTGTGCAGCAGAGGAACTCAATACTCAGTGAAACGCCAAATTTCACTTATTTCAGTATTATATTGTGTAACATTACTTAGATACTGTAAATACTACTATCTGTTTTCCCTTTTTATTGTCAGAATTTTATTCCTTTTCTTATATTCTTTTAACTCAATTCTCTTTTTTTTTTTTTTTTAAATGCACAATTTAAGTTGGAGCTGACCTGCAGAAATTTTTTTTTACTGCTCAAGCACCACAAATAGGGTACAATGGGGCTAAAGAGACTTTTGATTTTATTTTCTCCCAAAACAATAAACAGCAACAAAAACCACCACAGAACTTTCCTTAACACTTTTTTGTCACTATACACTGCAAAATATTCCTGATATTCCCAAAATATTACTTGCAATGTCTAAAGTTTGAGTTAATTTGAAATAATATTTAATCATTTTTAAAATGTTGCAAATGAATGTAGCGAATGAAAATCCCTGAAATGATCACATTTATTTTGAGACAAAATACTTATTTGTCATTTTCAGTTTTGTTCAAGGTGATTAACTCAAAAGTTTTTTAATAACTGTCCAGTAAGTGAAAGGATAGTATTTGGGATAAAAAAGCCCGCTCCCACAACTGCACCCAGAGAGGTATGAAAACTTAGCCCAGGATTTCTGGGGAAAATTTTTCAATGGGCTTGAACATTCATCGTCCCACAGCTCTTCCTCAAATGGAGAATCTTCCCTTTTTAGAATACGTTTGAACCACCCTAGCCATACATCTCTCACTCTTGTCATCCCCCAAGACAAACCCTGTCTCCACACCTTCCACGGCCCCTGTCACCAAGGTAACTCCACTCCTTTTCCCTCTTTCACTGTGAATTATGGCAGGAACCCCAGGCCACAGCCAGTGCCCATGCCTGCCACGGTTAACGAGCCAGTGTCCATGCCAGCCACAGTTAACGAGCCAGTGCCCATGCCAGCCACGGTTAACAAGCCAGAGCCAATGCCTGTAGCCTCGACTGTCCCAGAGGCAATGCATGTAGCCTCGACCGTCCCAGAGCCAGTGCCTGTAGCCTCGACCGTCCCCGTAACCACACTCCCTGCTGGCCAGAAGAGAAGGAAAAGGACACCTTCTCCCCAGTCTCTGCCTGTGCTCACGACCACGGAGGTCGTTCCCCAGTCTCTGCCTGTGCTCACGACCACGGAGGTTGTTCCCCAGTCTCTGCCCGTGCTCACAACCACTGAGGTCATTCCCCAGTCTCTGCCCGTGCTCACGACCGCAGAGGTCGATCCCCAGTCTCTGCCTTTACTCCCTTCCACGGCTCTCAGCCCCGAGCCTTCCACGGCTCCGCCTGCCTTAGCCGAGCCTCTCCAGGCTCTGCCTGCCTCCGTCGAGCCTTCCTTGGCTCCGCCCTCTGTGTCTCCTACTGCTCTGCCCTCAATCTCTGGATCTCCCCCTTCTACAGCTCTTCCCATTCCACCACGCTCTCCACTACCTGTGTCTCCACCAATACCCCAATCCTCCTGTGTCTCCACCAGCTCCTCCTCCGGTTCTTCCCCTTGAGACCCAAATCTTCCATCCTCCTGTGGCTCCGTCTCCGGACCCATCTCCGGCTCTGCCATCGAGACCTCAAGTCCCTGCTCTGTGGCCACCTCCCAGGCCTCCTGTCCCTGCTCTGTGGCCGCCTCCCCGGCCTCCTGACCCAGTCCCTGTCCTGCGGTCGCCTCCCAGGCCTCCTGACCCAGTCCCTATCCTGCGGCCGCCTCCCAGGCCCCTGGATCCATTCCCAGCCCTGAAGCCGCCGCCCCCCAGGCCCCAGGATCCATTCCCAGCCCTGAAACCGCCCCCCATGCCTACTGTTCATCTTCCTTGGATCCTTCCTCACATTCTGCGTCACCCTACCCTCATCATCCGTCTTTGGGGTGCCAGGAGTCGCCATTTTGGGGGGGGGGGTAAATGTCACAGTTATTCACCGTTCTGCTCCTTGGACTCGTATTTTGATATGGTTTTTGTGTCATCCTTAGTTTCCCCTGGACCACACTTCCCATAATGCACTGCCCTCATCACTGCCATCTGTTCCCATTCTTCCTCACCTGTTCTCCATTCCCTCATCAGCATCTTGTTGTATAAATATCCTCTAGTTTTTCCCATTCCTTGTCAGTTCTCGTATTGTTACGTTGTGTTAAATTGTAGCTTAGTTGATTTATGAATTATGTTCCACTCCAACGTGATTTCTTGTTTAACTCCTTGTATGATGTCCACTCCTGCGTCTCCAGTTAAAAGATTGAAAGTTAATTTACTCCTGCATCTCCTCTCTTCCACTCCAAGAACCAATGTTACACCTGGTGATGAATCATTGTTAATCAATGAAATGACACCATCATGAGTTTGTAAATGTATTTGTTGTAATGGTTGCTAGGGGCCTTGCTTGGGTCATTGACTAAATGAGTCATGACAAATGAATGCAAGCTTCACTGTAGTCTAACATACATACTGATGATAAAGATGAGTGAGGATAAATATTTACGGTTCCATTTCACCGAATTGCAACCTTACCTTTTATGCTGTTGTTTCCTCTCTGTGACTGTGCAACAGAGGAACTCAATACTCAATGAAACGCCATATTTCACTTATTTCAGTATTATATTGTGTAACATTACTTAGATACTGTACATACTACTATCTGTTTTCTCTTTTTATTATCATAATTTTATTCCTTTTCTTATATTCTTTTAACTCAGTTCTCTTTTTTTTTCTTCAAATGCACAATTTAAGTTGGAGCTGACCTGCAGAAAAATAATTTTACTGCTCAAGCACCACAAATAGGGTACAAAGGGGCTAAAGGCACTTTTGATTTTATTTTCTCCCAAAACAATAAACAGCAACAAAAACCACCACAGTACTTTCCTTAACACTTGTTTGTCACTATACACTGCAAAATATTCCTGGTCCATGAGATCATTACTTGCAATGTCTAAAGTTTGAGTTAATTTGATCTAATATTTAATCATTTTTAAAATGTTGCAAATTAATGTAGCAAATGAAAATCCCTGAAATGATCCCATTTATTTTTAGACAAAATACTTATTTGTCATTTTCAGTTTTGTCCAAGGTGATTAACTCAAAAGTTTTTTAATAACTGTCCAATAAGTGAAAGGATAGTATTTGGGGTAAAAAAGCCCTGCAGTTGCAGGGGCTAATGGCCCCCATAAAACACATTGTTTTTCTTAAGTTGGGCAAATAGATTTGTTAAGAAAAATGTTCAAAATGGGCTTACATTGACTGATACAATCACAGTGGAGATTAATTTGTTTATAGAATACTTGAGATGTTATGAAATGCCAAATGTGATTAAAATGAATAGAAAATGGTTAACCCTTTGCAGAAGTAGTTATTTTGAGGAAGCATTACCATAATTTGTTACTCCAAAAAGCATCTTGCTGTCTCAAAATATTAGTTGACAAATTGTGCCCTATAACTATTGTACCTATATTTACACAATATCACAGTAACCCCTCTGCTGGCCTGTTACCCCAAATTCACCATAAAAAAAAAAAATAATTTTGATGAAAACAACCTTCCGTTATTGTTTCTTTTCACACAACTGATGTTGTTCCATTAATATTCATTAAAAAGACATTTATTTTTTCAATCTTGATACACTTTGTTACAAATAAATGACTTTGACATACATATTTTATTAACCCCTTGTGGGAAATTGCAATGCAAAAGTAGACACCATATACACAAAGTTATATATTGCACAGTTATGGATTATTTGCAGATCCTCTTGACAATAAATTGCATAACATCTGCCATGGCATTTAGCTCATGTCTGTTAGCTTTGAGGTCATCTATATGCTAATGCACTTCTAAAAGCTGACAAAATTAACTTTTAGCAGATATATACATTTAAAATGTCTTTGTCTTCATGGAAAACATACCAAAAATATGAATGACTCATCTTGCACTATAGATTATTGTCCAATCAGATGCTCTCTAGAATGTCCCTCCCCTTAATACAGGAAGACCAAGTAGCAAATCATGGTTAATGGTTGTAATGTAACTAAACCTTTTCATATTGGGTTGGAATGCATAAGTAAACTATAGCAGGGTAAACTTTTATAGTGGTGAATGGAAGACCATGGCAAATATTATTTTTGCATTCCAGTCTGCTCCGACAGCAAAATAAAAAAATCCACTATTACACTTCCATGACATTTAAAAAAAAAAAGAGGAAAAAATATAGAGAAATGTATTACAGAAGTCAGAACAGAGAAAAATGCTAAATTTACTGTCATTTCCACAGCAGCTGTATATGAAACCCTATCACAGCAGTGGTGACTTTTTAATTATTTTTTTAAATTAATGCCAGGATAAAATTACATAAAGAATCATGTTTTAAAATTACATTACTTAAATCGAAAATGCATAACTTTTTTGCTGGATTAATGCTGCTAAATAAGGCAGGAACGCGTCATCACAGTCTGCGAAAAGGATCCATTGGCTTTTTGGGAGCAAGGGACTAGCTATATGATATTCAGCAACCAACACAGTCAACACAGCAAATAAACCCATTTCTTTGGGTCTTGAATACAATTTTAAATGACATGCCTTTTGCATAGTATACCTCATGCGACCCCACGTACACATGAGTGGATGTTGTATTTTGGCTTTGCTATACACAACACATAATTTAAATCGACTGATCTCAGTTCAGAAGACTCTGTGCTGTCAGTGCTGTCAGGGTTAAACTTTCATGACAAAACATGGCGCTGATCACATCTGGTAAGTGTAACGTGTAGACACAAGAACAGACGATGAAGTGAGAACCCAAGTGCAGTTTATTTACATGAGTGTTATCCAAAAACGTGAATCCAAACAAAACATACTTAAACGACTAAACTTGACACAATGTTACAATAACACAACACATGACAAATGACAATTGCAAACATGAGGGCTTAAATACATGAACATGGTAACTACAAAACAGAGACAACTAATGAAAAGACTAAACTAATGAACTTGAAAACAAAGCAATGAAACAAGTACCAATGATAAAACAGATAACAAGACTATTAAACATATACCAATGAAGAGACAGGACTAATAAACATAGTGGAACAAGAGGGTCACATGACAGTAACATGACAAGGAACCAATAAGAACAAAACACAAAAACATGGCAAGAACAAGGAACTTAGTTTTCAAAATAAAAGACAAAAAAACAAAAACACACGAAAACGTGACAGTAAGGGGCCGTTTACACGACAACGTTTTCAACTAAAAACTGAAAACTTTTTATGCATTTTGGCTGTTCGTTTACACGACAACGGCATTTTGGAGCCTGAAAACACAAACTTTTGAAAACAGGTTTCAGAGTGCACGTTTTTGAAAACTATGGCGTTATCGTCTCTGTGTAAACATACAAAAACAAATTTGTGAAAACGTTGACATCATGCGCACACGTATTACGTGTTCAATCTATAGGCATGCACGTGAGTACTTCAAAACAATGCGTGAGACATTCAAAACTACAATGGCGGACTACAGGACTGTGTTTGTGCTGCTCAAGATTTTGTCCAGACAAAATTGCTCGATGTTTTCGCCATCTTCATTGTTTGTATTCACCGCTCTGTGGAAGAATGCTTATGTGTGCAGTGTTTCTTTACAAAGTGACATCGCCAACTACTGGCCTGGCATGCATAATACAGCGTTTTTAGTCGTTTTCACAGATCCATGTGAACGGGGATCGTTTTGACAACGTTGTCGTCTGTACGTGAAACTTTTCAAAAACTCAAAGGAAAAACGTTTCCTTTTTTAGTACATCGTTGTCATGTAAATGTACCCTAAGAAACCTAATTAAGGTTTCAGAGGCTTTATATGGAGTTAGGATGAAAATAAGGTACATTTTGAACTGATCTGAGTACAGTACAGACAGACAGCACACTGGATGTTAAGTCATTCACTAAATAGGGAGCATCCTATAGCTTTCCTATAGAAGCCAACTGCATTCAATCCAAACTTCCTATCAAAAGTTCAGTTTCAGGCTGCAGATGATGTTTAAACCACTCAACATGGCTGACAGACATGGGACAATGATAATCAGAACATAGATTCAGAATTTATAATGTATAATTTTATTTTAACATGGTTGGCAGTGATTGGACGAAGCTGGCCATTACTTGTATCAGAATTAATTATGCTAATTTCTGATTGGTAAAATGCTTCAGCACTGGCTGTCACTTGTTTGTTTGACAGTGCAAAGAGAGAACATTGAGATTTTGTTGCCAAAGAAGGAAAAAAAAAAAAAAAACATTGTAACATAAAAGCCAAATCAAGTCAAATAATTTTTATTTGTATATTTTTTATTTGTGCTTTCCCCAATACACATTGTTCCAAAACAGCTTTACAGAAAATCAGATATAATGTCTGTAATATCTCAAAAACATGAATAACCAACACTCCTGAAAACATAATAAACAATTTGATAAAAAAAAAAAAAAAAAGAATCGTACTTTCTATAGCTTAGTATCATTTAAAATTTCGCAACTTAGTTCCCGCTGTCCACATGTGGACATACATTTTTAGGAAACTATTTGCTCTAGGATTAAATTTTTTTGTTGTTGCATTTTTATTAGATGCTACTAGTTACAAATCAAAAAGGGAAATGGAAAATACATACAGCAGTCACGCTCGGGTCTAAGGAGGATATCAAAAGAAAAAAAAACATATTTACATTTTTCTTTTTTTCTTTTTTTTGCCTGGTAACCAAAATTTTATGTAGATGTTTATGTCGTAAAACTTAAATAACTTTTTTTATTCAAGTGACAAGTATTATTTAACATTACTGAATCAATCTGACTACATTGTTAGGTACACAAACAAAAATATTTAAGGGTTTGTTCAAGTAGAAATATCTCCTTAAGGTAATTTGCAGGTTACCACTTGATAAAATGTATGGCTGTGTTGTACATGCAGATCCCATGAACATGCATGGGTTTTAGCAAAGTCTGGCACTTTTTTCTAAAAAAATAAAAGTTCATAATTTTTCACTTGTATCCTTTATCTCTGCAAATCCACTAAGCATTTTTATCATTTACTCTCTCTCTCTCTCAGCTGTGAAAATCCTCCCAACTCAAGACATCAAGACCTCCACTGCCGAAAATCCCAAATCCACACGTTCCATTCTTTCCACACCTCCATTTTGCCTCCTCACTTCCTCCTTCCCCTCCACCACCACCCACCCCAGCCTCCCGACCCTGCAGTCCGGCACTGTAGACTCTGCAGGACACAACAGCACAGCTTCGGCCCTGACCGTGGTGTCCTGGACGCAGTTTAACATTATCATTCTCGCTGTCATCATCGTCGCCGTCGTTCTCCTCATGGGCTTCGTCGGAGGCGTGTATACGTATCGCGAGTATCGGAACCGTAAACTGAATGCCCCTTTTTGGACCATTGAGCTTAAGGAAGATAACATCAGCTTCAACAGTTACCATGACAGCATCCCGCACGCGGACCCTAATGTACTATTAGAGGAGGAGCCATGCGTGGTAGCAGCCAATGGGCAGTTAGCGCTAGCCACTGCCGCCAACATGTACAAAGCGTGAAAAAGTTGTCACGATTATATCTGCTCTGGGAGCCAAACTTACTTGTTTATTTAATTCTACATATTATTTAGCTCCCCTATGAGGTCCCATTGCATATCCTCATGCAACCTGTTCTCACAAAAGATATTTCCTGTACCATTTTGGAGGACTCTATTAAATTCAAGACAAGCCATTAACATATTACATTATGGTAGCCCATAAACGCATAGAAAATAATTATTTACAAGAACATTTTGTGCTGCCTCTTAAATGAGACTCTAAGCTTTTTGTGTTTGAGTTTAAAGACAGTTCAGTTGAAACTTCTACATGAATAGGGCTTCATCTCCCCTATTAAATAGGCATGGAACTTGACAGACCTTTGGACCAGCACAGCAGGATAATGACAACTAATACTGTTGTCTGTATAGGAAGCCAACAAGTTTTTGAGACAATAACTCTACTCTTAAAAACCGCCGGGCATACGCATGGAACTAAGGACAATTACATAAGCTTTTTATACATCCAAACATCTTTACTCAGAAAAGATAGGAACTTACAAGTTCAAAATGAACAAGGCTTTTGTAAAGATACCAAGGCTGCCAATCAGGTGATATTTGTTATGGAGGAAAAGTATGTCAGTGCAAAGCGGCTATCTTTGACTTGGACTATTTCGTACACACATCAAAGGCAGCGCTTTGAAATGCAGTCTTTGCAATATAGTTTCCCGTTTCTTGCAAAGATCAGAGGAAATATTTGTTACAAATTGGAACCAAAAGCAAACATGTTACATAACTGTCATACCTGGGTTACTGGTAATACTCGCACCTGTTTCAGCCTTACTGTGTTTGTGTTTGTGTATGTTTGTGTGGGTGTGTATGTATGTGTGTGGGAGAGAGAGGGTGGAGACAGTTTCAATTCTAACTGTGTGGAGCTGGATTCTACGCAGGAATGTACAAAAAGACAGTGTGAGCATGGATAGATTCTGCTGCATAGTATCACGAATACTTATTTAAATATTTGACACAATATTGTAGACACGAAAGCCATGTAAGCATAAAAAGACACAGTAGTGTACAATATTCTGACTTTTAGAGGACATTGTGAAGTGTGTTTGGGAACCTATAAGGTACAACAGAGGACACAATTTGTTTTTTCACCTCCATTTGTCCAAAAGGACACTTTTAAATGTGATTTGGGATCATTTTGATGATTTGGACAAAGGACTGGTCTTTTTAATTGAATTACTGTGTTGTTGTTTTTAACATCATTTTGACTACTATTTATTTATCCTTTGTGTTTTGTCTCTGTTCTTATTTTATTGCTGTTTTTCAATCATCATGCTGCATTGTACAGTGTACCATACTGAATGCAAACTCTTGTGAATTGTGAGCACAACCTCATTGACAAGACATGTTGGAAGTCTTATTTCCTCCTCTGGAGTCTTATTTTCTGTCTATTTATTAAGTCAGGTTACACATTAATAATTCACTGTATATGGGATGTCTGTGGAAAATACTGTATTTTCTCATTCCTGAGTTGTCAAATGACAGAAATTAAAGGATTATTGAATCAAAATATATGCCTAAATAAGACAGTATATTTTTCAGACTGAATGCAAGTGAATTGAGTGCTTTGCAATTCCGTAGAATAGTGATTTGGAATTTTAGACACACCTCAATATTTTTAATCACAGGACTCTTAAAAAAAAACCTTTTTAAAACCTACTGCTGTGCATGTTTTCCAGGTTCCATCATACCTTTCAAAAAACTCCTGAGAATAGAAACCTTAAGGCATGTACAGATGTCACGACAGTCTTTGTTCCTCAAGTGAGTAGCTAAATTCAGCTTAGTGGATGAGGCAAGAGCAATCATTCCCAGAGAGCTGCTGGCAGACATCCAGACCTATATCTGGTTGAAATCCTCTTCATATTCAGTTAGAACGATCTGAGCTAATCATGATCAAATCAGCTCTTTTGATAGATGTTTTTCCACATTTGTGGATTGTTTCTTGAAATAAATGAATGCCATATACACGCAAATCATCCAAAGTGTTTAAGTTACTTTCTTTTATAGGTTTACTGAGTATTTGTTTGTGTACTAATGTCAGTGACAGATACAGTAGCAAGAAAAAGTATGTGAACCCTTTGGAATTAGCTGGTTTTCTTCATTATTTGGTCATAAATCTTCATCAAAGTCACAAGTATAGACAAACACAATGTGCTTAAGCTAACAACACACAGTTATAATCGTTCATGCCTTTATTGAACACATCCCTATTAAGCATTCACAGTGCTGTGGAAAAAGTAAGTGAACCCTTGGATTTAATAACTGGTCGATCCTCCTTTGTCAGCAATAACCTCAATCAAGCATTTCCAGTAGCTACATATTAGACCTGCACAACATTCAGAAAGAACATTTTGGATCATTCTTGCTTACAAAATCCTGTAGGATATCTTGATAAACTTGGAAATGTGGTTTTCACTTGATGATGGCAAGCGGTCCAGGCGCCAAAGCAGCCCCAAATCATGATGCTCCCTCCACTGTACTTCACTGTTGGGATGATGTTTTCATGTTGGTATACGGTGTACTTTTCATGCCATACGCAGTGCTATGTGTTTCTCCCAAAGAATTCAACCTTAGTTTCATCAGTCCACAAATACTTTTACCAGTAGCGTTGTGGTGTCAAGGTGGTCTTTTTCAAACTTAAGGCATGCAGCAATGTTTTTGTTGGAAGGCAGCGGCTTACTTCAGGACACCATGCCTGTTTAATGTTTTGCGTATAGTATACTTTCAAGATATATGTCAACCAGTTCCAATGATTCCTTCAATCTTTAGCTGTCACTCTAGGGTTCTTTTTTTACCTCATTGGGCATTCTGTGGTGTGCCCTTTGAATCACCTTGGCTGGATGGCCACTTCTAGAGAGAGTAGCCACAGTACTAAATCGTCGTCATTTATAGACAATTTGTCTAACTGTGGATAGATGAATATTTAAGCTCCTCTAGATAACTTTTTAACCTTTCCAGGTTTATGCAAAGCAACAATTCTTGATCGTAGGTCTTCTGAGATCTCTTTTTTGAGAGGCATGGTCCACGTTAACAGATGCTTCTTATGAATAGCAAACTTAAAATATTTGAGCGCTTTTACAAGTCAAAGTAGCTCTAACCCACACCCTCAATCTCGTTCCATTAATTGGATGCCAGGTTTGCCAACTCCTGACTTGCTTTAGTTGACGTCATTAGCCTATGCATTTAAAAACTGTACTTTTTCCAACCTACACTGAATGTTGGAATGTTGTATTTAATATGTACAAGAACAATACAATAATTTGTTTTATCAGTTAAAACAAATTTATACATAAATGCAGGCAATTCCAAGGGGTTCACATACTTTTTCTTGCCACTGTACTACACAGTTTCAACTAGTGTGAAACTGACACTAGTTGTATTACCCCTTTTTAATTTTAGATGCAGACACAATAAATTACCAGCGGCAGGCCATGCATTAAAAGTCTAGGCCTTCAGTGTGATTCATGCCATTAAGAAAACACAGTTTCACAATGAATAAGACACCCTATGCCTTTGGGCATCATACATTATGTCACAGCTAACTAGTAATACCAATTGACATTTTAAAAACACGTCCATGCACGAAAGCCAGAACTTGAAACAACTCATATTGCTCAAGCAAGCCTAATTTTAACTGCAGCATGACTGTTTTGTGAAATGAATGTCTCCCGAACAGACATTCAAAAATCATAATTTTTCATATGAATCTACCAAGGATGTCTATAATACCTGGAAAAATCTATCTAATAATATTTGCGATTTAAATTTTGCTTGCAGTAAATTTCGTTTTGTCAGGGTACACGGTTATGCTGTGTTCCATTCAAGTTGTAATGAATGGATATTCCTACTTGATATCTCCGACCATAAATCCATTCCATTCCCCAATATTTGGAACTGCAATGCACCCGTTAGCTTAGCAGGGGTTTGACTCTCATTAGAGATGTCTCCTAGCAACCCAACTGATGAACAATGCTGCAGCACTAGCATTTGTACTTCATGTGTACGATTATCAAAAGAGATTATAATGTTTTATACACCTGTTTCTGCAGGCGTTTGTTAAACATGCTTTAATATAATGTAATGTGGAAACAAACTCATTTATCGATATTACTTAATAAAGTGAATGTTTATCAATTACTTTGTAAATCTCCCTGAGTGTCGCCATGTTTGTGTGACACCATGCCCCTGCATCTCGGCAAAATCGGAGTTGAGAATTTCTGCATGAGCCTACAAGTTGTAATTCTGACTTCAAAATGCATTCCATTGCACTTTTCCTAGTAGGAAGATGTAAAATCCGACTTTACGCTGAATGCTCAAGCAGCCTAATTTACACTTCGAAAACTCCTGATGTTGCTATAACAATGCAAAAAGCACTTACCAATTTACTTGAAATGAAAATCAGTCCTCCTTTCCTGTTTAATAAATTAAGCAATCAAACGGTCATGCAGAACATCTCGGGTTTGTAAATCCATAAGGATCTCTTTCTCAACAGCAATACCAGCAGTGATGACAGCTGACTCGTCAGCAAGATCTCACGCTCTTCACTTTTTCAATTACGTACATCACTTAAAGTGTGAATGCGTCACTCAAGGCTAGCTAGAAGGCCTCGACCGGGACATATCCTAAAGATCACACCCACCAAGAACAAATAAATCAATCTGATTGGCTGATGAATCTGACAATCTGACATTAGTTGCCCATTCATTTGCACTGTTGAGGGATTCTGTGGAAATTCTGAAGGCCTGATGGGGCGCTCAGACTCAAGTGCTGCTTCAGGCATGTGATTTGTGAAACAGCCGTCACGCTTCGCTTGTAAGTATTAAGGAATAAATTCTGACTGGATAAACTTTTCGTTTTTCTCTATTTGTTTGTAGATTAATTAAGAGTGGAAAGTGATTAAAAATACATAGGCAAAAAGGTGATTGAGAATGAAAGGATGAAAAATATTTATTTATTTGGCATGTTACGCCAGCAGAGAAGGCTTTGCTGGCCCTGAGAATTCACCACTGTAAATTACAATAACATACAGAGAGGTACAAAAATTCACTCTGGCTGCCCTGCCAACAATGCTATCGAAGATTCGAGGATGCTCTGACGTAGTTGAAATAGGCGGCAATGTTCATTCGGAATGCTTGGTTTTGTGAACTATATTTAAAGGGGCCGCAAAACATCCAGACATGTCGACCGGTATCTTTTTGCCGACCTATCACAAGTAGCATATATCCTCATGAAATCTTTTAAATGTGAAAGTAAGGAATCGATCGATGGCAGAAAGTAATTAAATATATAAAGAAAACGCTGATGGTATAAATGTGTTACCGATTGATCAGGCAGCACGGTTTTGCATGCTATGGCGCCAAAATTAGCATGCAATATATTATATATAATATTATATAAACCATAATATCCACTTCATCAACTCACCTGGCATACCAACAGTTTCAGACACCTTTGTCCATGCATCATTTTTTTATTTTTTATTATTATTATTATTTTATATCCCTGTAAGCAAACAGGGTCAGATCGTATATTACGGGAAAACCCGCCACGGCAATAATTAGTTTCTCCTCAATTTTGTCTTCGGAACTACTGTAAATTGAATTTGGTGGGAACCAAAGTTTACACTGTTGTGTTCTCTAGACTTCGCTAGAGCGGAGCACTTCTTTATTCCAATAGGTTGCCGCGGAACCGCATCAAAGCTCATTACCATAATGTTGCCCGCACTTGAACTCTCCTCTGATGCCCACAATGCCCAAGATGCGCCGACCACGGACGCGCCGCTTCTCACTGAGAGACGCTGGCTGCCATAGAAAATGAATGACTTCCGGTCGATTTGACGCTCTCGACGCCTCTGGTCTGAACGCACCATTAGGCCCCTATAGGAGAAATGTTTCTATGCAAGTATTTTCATAAATTACATTATCAGCATAACAATGAGTGAAAGTTTGAAAAATTGAAATTAATTTAAGAATTATTGTATTTGGTATGTCCCCATTTTGCCTTAATGACAGCATGTACTAGAGGTGAAAAGGAAATCTGACCCTTTTTTAATTTATTACATTTACATGAGTTAACATGGTCAATGTCACAAATTTGCATATATGATTATGAAAAAAAAAAGTTCAATAAGCTTAAATAATTATACATGCAAGGGGTGATAGATGTGTATAACTGATTAATGGGTGTCCCATTTCTGTGGAATTTTTCACGTGCAGAGTCTGAGCCTTAGTATTACAAAGGAAAGCGAAGTACATTCTCTTCCATTTTGACAGATAAACCTAAATGCACAGAATTTGAACAAAGGACTGTCACATCAGAAACCTGTCAAAAGACAAACAACTGGTACCGTTCGATATGGTTGAGAAAATCATTAGATCCATCTTTGGCATCTGGAAATTGCCGAATCACAACAATAAACAGTAAGCAATGTGGCCAAAATTATACATCTACACACTTTGCGTATTTTGTGTGATCTGGTGTAGTGTTACAGCCAATAAATCTTCAATTAAACCTTTTTGATAACTTCGAGTGAAAAACATCTTAATTGGAATAAAGCTGCACCAAATAACTAAACACTTTGTGACAGATGATTGATAATAGTTTTTATGATTTGTATATACCAGTATATTTTAGAGATGATCAACTGAACCTTCAGACCCGGTTCTGATAGTAGCAAACATTTTATCAAGATACTGTTATGCTCAGAAAAGAGGACAACAGAAATGATGAACCCAAACGCCGATTTATTCAAGCACACAAACAAAACACGGGTATATACACGGAGCACAGAACTGGGTATCAAAAATAAAGGAGAAGTCAAACAAAATAATAACTTAACACAGGAGACATTCTTCAGGAAGAGTCACAAGGATGAGTGATACACACGTGAGGAGTCCAAACGAGACTAAACCAGGAATGGGAGAGGTGAGTGTTTATAGTGTCCTTGATGAGGTGGCTAATGGAAATCAAGTGAGGGTAATCAGTACTCAGGGAAGTTGGAGTTGGAGCAGGGAAGAGAGGAAGCAGAGACTGATGAGGGGCCTGACAGATACCTCATGTACTTAAATCATTTCATATGATTAGTCAGATTTATATTCAACTTTGAACTCTAAAAAGCAGGAAAAAATCTAGAACTACAAAAGCTAAAGTGTCATTCCTTTAATCTATTGTTAAAAGCCTTCGTCAATGGTTACCCATTTTGCTCTGTTAAGCTAAGGACTATTTAAGCTTCCATTTGGGGGCGATAGAGGAACCAAATTCGTAAAACCTAATTGATAGAACACAGCTGATCTTTAAAATGTGTATTTATCAAATGTATTATGAGCTATTATTAGATAAAAACCAGCTAAAATACAATTATTGTGCTAAAGCTTATCCCTTTGCAAAAAGAAAGCCCTAAAGATGTGATATCAGTTTGTGTTAAAAATTAACACAATCCAATAAAGATGACAAGCAGCAGATTTAGAAATAATTTTGAATATAAATTGTATTAATACACATAAAATACACATAAAATAGCATTTATTGGATTAGCTTTGACCAACAAGCTTTTTTAAAAACAATACATTCTAGTTCTAGTTTTGAGTGTATTCTACTGTAGTCCAACAGTTCCCATCTCAAAGCACTATATTCCCTCTGCATACAGAATTATCAAAAGAATGCATCTACTCTATGTTATGCACATTACTGTTGAGTCAATCTCTTGAGAACAGGGGAAAATCCAATGATCACACCCAAATTATTTTTGTAATGTCTTCTTTCACAATACACATTTTAGGGGGAAAGCACATTTTCAAAATAGATAGATGACATCATGGTCCAACAAAAGGTTTTTGCTTGACTAGGACACAATGTGTGCAAGGCAATATGACACCTCTGAGTTTTGGAGCTGAATGCAAACATTCTACTCACTGTCTGTATATGCCCTAGTGTCTATGAAACTGTAATCACCAAGTATGCAGAACTTTCTCCAGGTAAAACAACATTTTCTACATAACTTAAACCCACATGCCTAAATATTTGGTTCCTGCTCCAACACAGTGTAATATTTTTCTGCATTCTTCCTAACCCTTGTGTTGTGTTTGTTTGTGATAACACCTTTTGTGTTCCTGGTCAAAATTGACTGGCCCACTAAGATTGTTAATAAATCTCTCATATTGCATATATTATTTAAGGAATAATTGACGACGGACCATTGAATTGTTTAAAAATAATGCATACCCGAGGCGCGTCGTGACCGTTACACCTTGGGTGTGCATTATTTTTAAACAATTTAACGGGCCGGAGTCAATTATTCCGCTTATACCACGGTTACCACACCTTAACGCATCGTTCAGGGTTTTATTTTAAGAAATTTTTTGGTTTTCGTCCCTAAAATGCTCTTATGAGAGGAGCTACTTTATTTTGCCACAGATTCTGCGTATTACTTTAATACAGTCCGAGCCTTCATTACTAATTCGAAAACGTCATTTTAGAACTAGCAACGGAGGATTAGGAGGCTTGCATTGCTTTACTATAATTATAATTAATAATTCTATTTATTTATCACACATACAGTGAAATTCTTTTTTTTTTCACATATCCCAGCTAAGCTGGGGTCAGAGTGCAGGGTTAGCCATGATATGGTGCACCTGGAGAAAATAGGGTCAAGGGCCTTGCTCAAGGGCCCAACAGTGGCATCTTGGTAGTGCTGGGGCTTGAACCCCCAACCTGCTGATTAGTAACCCAGAGCCTTAACCACTGAGCTACCACTGTCCCTGCTTTACTGGAGCACTTACTGTAGTACTTACTGTAGTAATAAGATAGTTTGTATTTGAGGGATCGAAAGATGGGATTACCTTTTTTTGTTGCAGTTCTTGTCAGAAATAACATTGCTTCAAAATCGCCAAGGTGTGTGTCGCCATATTCCCGTTGTAAACATTTTAACTTTTTTTTCATCCCCACTGAGATGCAGGATTGTGCTGACATGAGGACTGTTTTTCTCTCACGAGTATGTTTGGGCCTTAAGTGTGTGCGTTATGCGTATAATGTCTGTGTGTCCACGAGTGTGTGAGTTTGTGTGTGAGAGGGGGAGCGCGAGGGTGTTTCCTACTGATCAAGTGTATCTTTGATACAGCTCAAGCCTTCATTGCTAATTCGAAAATGTCACTTAAGAACTAGCAACGGAGGATGCGCTGCTTTTCGGCATTGGAGTAACAAGGTTACGTGCATGTGTGTGTGTGTGTGTGAGCGTATGTAAATGCGGGGGAGACGAGGGAGCACGAGGGCTCTTTTTAACCTAAATTGAAATAAATTTAGGATATTTTAGACATTGTTTTGACGTTCTTAACCAATTTACTTTAACCAATGTCTTTGTTTTAATTAGTTATTTTGTTGTGGTAGCCTGTAGGGCTCTTTGAAATAACTGAAATAATTTGGCGAAGTGATATGGAACTAACTAACTAACTAACTAACTACCTAACTGCCTAACTATCTATCTATCTGCTGGGCCAGTGGGGGGCACTCCCTGCAGAAAATAAAAATATGTAATAAATTAATAACCACTTGCTTGATCTAAACAAGTGTCATTTTAAAGCGTAGAATCTGGACTTTACAATGCATATAGCTGATCCTACCAATGATTTATTAATGCTTTTTAATTTGCTGAAAAATTAGAATTGTTTTGTTCTCATAATTTGCTAATTTGTTATCACTATAATTATATTGTAGTGATATAGTTGGTAAAAACATAAAAAAGATGAGATAGGCATGCGTTAAATTGTTGGAAAGGTCTTAATTAGAAAAATGCAATGAGCAAATTTGTTTCACTCAGATGCCAAACTACAGTGAGTATTAGTGTAAGATATTCCCACTGACACACATAAATATAATAAACAGGAGTGTCTTTTGTTTTTACGTTTTTCCTTATTACTTCCTGAAAAATTCATATAACATAGACAATGACATATCGTAACTTACAGCAGACTATCCCCATTCAAACGACCTCAAACGTAAAATAATATAAGAAGATCTTTAAATATTCCTCCCAGAGTGTACATGGAAAGACAATGCAAAAAAGGGTGCTCAAAACACGTTGTGTGTGCGCACACATGTCCGAGGACTTTGTGTGTGCAAACACATCCACATATGTGCTCTTCCGAAGGATTGGGATGCTCCTGAACACTGCATTTCTGTGTCATGAAGTCTAATCCATTCATTTCCAATGGACGACCACTTTAGACCGCAAACACCATAGGTGTAACAAAGTTATTTGGGCAGTTTTGACCTGGAACACATTATAAGGGTTAAGGACAAACTTTGTATGAGAAGTCCTGCTTTACTTTTTTGAGTGGATGTTTTTGTTGGAGGTTTTCAATATGCTTTCTAGCTTGAATCTACGACATTAAGCAAAGGATTTTAATATAATTTCAGGTATTTATCTAATATCTAACAATTTAGGTATCTTAGCAGGCATGTATTTCAGGTCAGCATGTGTTTTATTCTGGACTTGAACTTCTGTAGATATTACAGATAGTTTCAGAAATAACACTGGGAAAACTTTCTAATAACTTTAATAAGTAAAAAATACTTAAATATTGATCTGTTTCTGAACCAAACCTATCATATCACTTCTGAAGTTATATAGTTAGCCACTGGAGTCGTATGGATTACTTTTATGCTGCCTTTGTGTGCTTTCTGGACCTTCAAAATTCTGGCCAACATTAATTTGCATTGTATGGACTTACAGAGCTAAAATATTATTTTAAAAATCTTCATTTGTGTTCTGCTGAGAAAGAAAGTCATACACATCTAGGATGGCATGAGGGTGAGTAAATTATGAGAAAATTTTCATTTTTGGGTGAACTATCTCTTTAATATTCATGTTCTATTCAGATTGATTATTTCTTTATTAGGTTCTCCATATAAAGAAATGTACAGTGTGTGTATAATAATAAAAAGTATCTGGTACAATAATGATGTTTGGAGTTCATTTGACCCCAGCAAAAACACAATGTAGAAAACCTCTTCAGAGTGTACACCAAATTTATGTATTCATATTTTATACATGGACACACCAAATATAAGTAGCATTCTTCATGGAGGAAGTTAGAATAAAGCTTAAAATAAGCTTATAGTCACTTCTCCTAGGTTTTAGAAAAAGTAATGAAGTACTAACCTGAAACTTTAAACCTATTATGCTTTTTGGGATTTTACCTTTCTTTTAGTGTGTGATATAGCTGTCTGTGTATGTAAAAGGTCTGCAAAGTTACAAAGAACAAAGTCCATGCAAAAGGGAGTTATTCTCTCCCACAGACAACACTGCTCAAGAACTACAATAAATGGGCTGTTTGTAGTCCAGCCATTTCTTCTGTAAAGTATCTACGTCACTATGTAACACATTTGCATAATGCCCGCTTAAGAGATACTTTGGCCCGCCCTCAAACAAAGGTAGTTATGGCCAATGCCAGGATGAGTTGGGTTAGTGTTTTCGCCATGTCGAGAAGACGCTGTTTTCTTCACTGCGAAAGCAAAACCTCTTTGTTAGGACTGGGTAGCTCAGTGGTAAAAGATGCTGACCACCACCCCTGGAGTTCGCTAGTTTGAATCCCAGGGCATGATGAGTGACTCCAGCCAGGTCTCCTAAGCAACCAAATTGGCCCGGTTGCTAGGGAGGGTAGAGTCACATGGGGTAACCTCCTCGTGATCGCTATAATGTGGTTCGTTCTCGGTGGGGCACGTGGTGAGTTGAGCGTGGATGCCGCGGTGGATGGTGTGAAGCCTCCACACCAGCTATGTCTCCGTGGCAACGCACTCAACAAGCCACGTGATAAGATGCGCGGGTTGACAGTCTCAGACATGGAGGCAGCTGGAATTCGTCCTCTGCCACCCGGATTGAGGCGAATCACTATGTGACCATGAGGACTTAAAAGCACATTGGGAATTGGGCATTCCAAATTGAGAGAAAAAAATATCTATATATTAATTATTTAGCAGTACAACCACAACCAATGCCGGATTTTCAAGACTGTTACTCCTGAAAGATGGTGCAGTTCCCACTTTTTTGGGACAATCTGGTGCTTCAGAATCACAACCTCTAAGTATGCTTGATTATTTGTGGATTTATCTGCTACCGAGAGTTCAAAAGTGGAGTTTTGTGTTGTAGCTATGGTGTACACCCAGTGCACAGCTGTAGGCCTCTGCTAACCTGCTAGCTAATGTTATTGTGTTGAAATAGATTTGCTAATCAGCTGGGGGCCCACTTTTACCAACAATTGTGTAGAATTATGCAGATTGTTTGTTGTTCTTCCTATCATGAATAGTGATCAAGTATGGAGATGGATTTATTTTTACAAATGGTAATTTTATGTCTGCAATCCACGGTAGTGCTCAGCTAATTTGCTATGTAATGTTATTGTTTTGGTAAGGGTTTGCTATTCAGCTGTGGGCCGGCTTTTACCTAAAACTGTGTAACAAAATGGTCGATCTCAAGAGTCTTATATAATGACATAATTACAAGTTGTAATGTTACAGACGCTATCCATGGTAGTCCACGGCTAACTTGCTCACTAACCGGGAGTAAGCCTCTGTTCTCCATTCATAGCTCGGGTGAAAAGTTTCAGCTACACCCATTCCAGCAAAAGATGACTAATTTAGATGCACTACATGTCTTTTACTTGAAGCTTTGTTAGGTTCACAATAATCAACAGTGTACTTGTAAGAAAGCTGCTAAATTAAAACTTACCACTGTGAAACGTCCTGCTCAAGTCATGCTTGCAAATGTATAGTATGAGAAAAATAATGTTTTTTGAACATTAAAGCATGTAAACCTATTCTAGTAGACCCCCAAAATAAAATTATGAACCTGTAAATGAGCATAATATGGGCTCTTTAATGTTACATGTGTTTTTGAGCTAGTTTTTGGCCAACCCCAAGCAAAACATTACGGCTAAAGAAAATGTTGGTACATCCATATTTACAAATGTTCATATTTGCATGCACATCAAGCACTGACCTGTAAAGCATTATATACAGTAGTGTAGTCTAGGCCATATGCCCACCTATCTTTCAAAGGATTTTGCGTATACCCACCTAAAATGAGTTATGTTATGTATGGTCGCCTGAACCCTTATAAAAAAAATTAATTAAAAAAAACCCTACAGCAATCCTGCAGGATGTTTGCAGGTATCCTGCAGGAATGATGAAATCCTGCAGCACACATGGACAAAGTGTTCCTACAGGTTTTAGAATGAAACTTTAAAAACCACAGAGACATACAGGAATAGCCAGCACACAGAGTGTGCAGTATATTGTGTAGTGTTTATTATATAATTAAAACGATACATTTTATTAAGCTTCAGACTACATACAGTTGTGCTCAAAAGTTTGCATACCCTGGCAGAAATTGTGAAATTTTGGCATTGATTTTGAAAATATGACTGATCATGCAAAAAAAAACTGTCTTTTATTTAAGGATAGTGATCATATGAAGCCATTTATTATCACATAGTTGTTTGGCTCCTTTTTAAATCATAATGATAACAGAAATCACCCAAATGGCCCTGATCAAAAGTTTACATACCCTTGAATGTTTGGCCTTGTTACAAACACACAAGGTGACACACACAGGTTAAAATGGCAAATAAAGGTTAATTTCCCACACCTGTGGCTTTTTAAATTGCAATTAGTGCCTGTGTATAAATAGTCAATGAGTTTGTTAGCTCTCACGTGGATCCACTGAGTAGGCTATATACTGAGCCATGGGGAGCAGAAAAGAACTGTCAAAAGAGCTGCATAACAAGTTAATGGATAAGGATATAAAAAGATATCCAAAGCCTTGAAAATGCCAGTCAGTACTGTTCAATCACTTATTAAGAAGTGGAAAATTCGGGGATCTCTTGATACCAAGCCAAGGTCAGGTAGACCAAGAAAGATTTCAGCCACAACTGCTAGAAGAATTGTTCAGGATACAAAGAAAAACCCACAGGTAACCTCAGGAGAAATACAGGCTGCTCTGGAAAAAGACGGTGTGGTTGTTTCAAGGAGCACAATACGATGATACTTGAACAAAATGAGCTGCATGGTCGAGTTGCCAGAAAGAAGCCTTTACTGCACCAATGCCACAAAAAAGCCCAGTTACAATATTCCTGACAACACCTTGACACGCCTCACAGCTTCTGGCACACTGTAATTTGGAGTGACGAGACCAAAATAGAGCTTTATGGTCACAAACATAAGCGCTATGTTTGGAGAGGGGTCAACAAGGTCTATAGTGAAAAGAATACCATCCCCACTGTGAAGCATGGTGGTGGCTCACTGATGTTTTGGTGGTGTGTGAGCTCTAAAGGCATGGGGAATCTTGTGAAAATTGATGGCAAGATGAATGTAGCATGTTATCAGAAAATACTGGCAGACAATTTGCATTCTTCTGCATGAAAGCTGTGCATGGGACGCTCTTGGACATTCCAGCATGACAATGACAATAAGCACAAGGCCATGTTGACCCTCCAGTGGTTACAGCAGAAAAAGTTGAAGGTTCTGGAGTGGCCATCACAGTCTCCTGACCTTGATATCATCGAGCCGCTCTGGGGAGATCTCAAACGTGCGGTTCATGCAAGACGACCAAAGACTTTGCATGACCTGGAGGCATTATGCCAAGATGAATGGGCAGCTATACCACCTGCAAGAATTTGGGGCCTCATAGACAACTATTACAAAAGACTGCACGCTGTCATTGATGCTAAAGGGGACAGTAGACAGTATAAAGAACTAAGGGTATGCAGACTTTTGAACAGGGGTCATTTCATTTTTTTTCTTTGTTGCCATGTTTTGTTTTATGATTGTGTGAACCATAAATTGTTCATATTATTTATTTATGTATTGAACAATCTAATTTTCTTACATCTTTTATATAAGTGTAAATATCTGACTTTTTGAGACCGGGTGAGTTCATTTTCTTTTTTCTTTTCTTTTTCTTTTTTTTTTTTTTTTTTACATCCAAATGACAGTAAGTTTTCTGACTCTCGTAATTGTTTATTTCCTCTGCGATAATAATTTTGGCACGGAGTCAAGTCTCTCAGTCATGTGCGGCGAGTCAAAGGCAAAGCAGGAAGCGACACTGGATTGACCTGACTGGGAAGACTCGTGCTGTCATGTCAACGAAACTTCACGGGTGAGCTGTTTGCTTTTGGGCGTTGAAGAATAGGCTACACGTGGGAGAAATTAGTGTATATATATTGAGGAGCTGGAGGGCATGTAGCAGCGTTTCTTAAACTACCAGATATGGAGCTCGGAAAAGAAGACAGAGATTCTAAAGACTACGTTGTTTTAATGGAGCCATACCCTGTCAACAGCCTAAAGACGAAGTACCGCTCTTTACGACGACAGATGTGCTTCATTCAGTTTATAACTGTTTTTTTCTGCCTCACCTGCTGTCTGTTCACGCTCGTGTATCAGCAGTTCGCCTCAAGCTGCAAGGTAAAAAACATTCAAATTCAAATGACTTAGTGCTTAATAACCCTACGGAATTTAATTCATTTTGCAGCTAAAATTATTTGTAAATATTTCCTAGGCATATTTTTATTTGCCAACGCATATTACATGTAGTCTATTGAGTATTTACTTATTAAGTACCTAATAAATTGCTCTCTTTTCAAAGGAAAATGAAATCAAGAAGGCACCTGAAATTGGTAATTACTATTTAATTATCTACTAATCAAGCCTAATTTCATTGTTTGTAAATATTGAATTCAGTGTTTATTTAATTTGTTATTTTTATGTAAATAATAAACCTTTAATAATAATAATAAAACCACATTTTCATCTCTTCATATAGGGATGCAGAGACAAGCTCTTAAATCACACAGCAGAGAAGACATTACCCTGAGACAAAGTCCTACACCTTTTACTCGCCTGACAAGTATGTGTTATTTATTACCTTTTGCTGTGACAGGGTCTATTAATAATTGCTAATTAATATAAAATAATCTAATTGTTAGAGAGAATCAGGCAATCCTGTAAAAAATGTAAAAGTGGCTAAATTTGTATCTGTAAATACAGTCCTGAAAGTGCCTGCATTCTGATACATCATTAAGCTCATATACTGGTACACCTCATTCAGTGCTTCCAGTGGTGTAAAGCAGTAGATAATATCAAATGCAATTTTGTCTCTCAAGGATTCTGATGAATGTATAACATTTTTGCCTAAATATCAAATTTTCATGTATTCACATATTTTTATTTTTTTTATTATTTTTTTGTAGTAGAAACAAAAAATGTTGATTTATCTGGTGCTGGTAATGTGAAATGGATGCAGATACAAAATCTGGAGCCAGACCATACTGAATACTTCGACTTGGGTGATGACGGTGAATCTCTGATAGTGCGTCGTGATGGGACTTACAAAGTTTCTCTGCAGATAATGTACAAGGGAAGTGAAAGTGATGATGAAACAATTCTGCAGCACGAAATTCACCATTACACTGAAAGCTATCCTGAATTCCTGCCCCTGCTCACCTACATGGAAACAGTGAACTTTAAGCATCCATACTGGAGGAAAACTCTGTTCTCAGAAGGTATCTTTTCTCTCAACACTGGGGATAGACTGAAGGTCTGGTCCAGAAATCTCTCCCTCATTGACGCTGGAGGAAACCTGGAACAAAAAAACATCTTTGTGGCTTATCCTCACTTTTCCGGTAAAATGACTTTTCTTGAGTAGCTTTGCTTAAATGTGAAAGGGTTGCTATGATGTGTATCATATTAGAGCTATAAACAAAAACTTTACAGGGCACAAAGAATTAAGATGCTCCACTTTCACTATTCAGAGAATTTGAAAGGTACAATTATGAAGAAATTCCTCAAATACTCAATATCTATAGAGCACAACAATTTCCGCCCACTTTTTCAGCCACTTTGGTTTCTGAAAGTGTTTTTTCCCATTCATTTTTTTCTATAGCAATTTCATAGAATCCTGCATTAAAAGAAGTATAAGCCAAAACAACCAGCTCCGAGGTGAATCACAGCATTGAAAACTTTGATTTGAAGCAAAAAAAAAATTTGAAAAACGAACAAAAAATAAAAGGTACAAGACAGTATACTTAACGTCTTTCGTGATTCAACAAACTACAATACCACAAAGCATTGCAAATTAAAAATGGTAGAAAAATATAAACCTGTTCATTTAAAATTGTTGATTATAAGTATAGAAAAAATACATTTTATCTTTGTTGCAAAATATTTATATTTATAAGTAGTTTGAAAGTGTAGGGAGACCGACTTAAAAGTGCAATCACAGTGCGTCATGGGAGTGTGCGGCCACTGTTGGGTATTGCTTGGTGGGCTTTGTTGGTTGCTATTCTCTGATTGATGGATATCTTTAAATAATGTGGACTGATGGCTTCAACAGAAGCATATACCATTGATTAACAACCTCGGAGCTCACGGTAGTTCTGTCTTCAAAGGTTTTTAAGTTAGCATTAAAAATAAATTAGTCTATGGAGAAAATGAATGAGATTTTTACTTCAGAAACCAGACTGTTGTGATTTTTTGTAATATAATACTTACTCATTTATGTTCTGGTACTGTAAAAGTGTATTTTGTTTTGTTTGTTTTTTGTTTACATTTGGTAAAAAAAAATAAACAGTGAGGTTCATCCCGGTCATGTCAAAGAAATCTGAACACGAAAATATTGTATGGTACAATATCATTAGTCATTGCAATTACTATAGTGCACTACTCTGGATTAAATGGGTCTGTTAACTATTATTTCATAATACATTTGAATGAAATACCTTTTTATATACTTGAAAATTGTTTTTAAATGATATTTTCATGATTTTTATTAAGGCCATAAACCATCAATAAATATCATTACATAAAGATTGTCTCTCTCTCTCTCTCTCTCTTTTTTTTTTTTTTTGCTGTCTTTAAGTGATGCCACATAACTAGGGATGTCCCGATACCATTTTTTTTTTAGAACAAATAATATAATAAAATTACTGTTGATTTATAATAATAATTATTAATTGTAGTATTATACTGAATATTACATACTATACAATAATGATATATTTCTGTCTTACTTTTTTCCCCTTTATTAAATTAAGCTTTTATTTTGGTGGGTTTTTAATTTGAAGTGTTTCTGTGTTGTTATGACCAAGGAGCTCTGATGTTAAGCCGGCCACTACATAACCCAATGTGATTATTAAACCGCAAAACGTTGCTATTAGATGCAATGAATATGTAGTCTGTATGTGCCTCACACTAAAAAGTGAATTAGCATTCTGTTCGCTGTCATTTGCTACAAACCGAACATGCAATGCTTATGATGGTGTTTTCCGTGTATGAGACAAGGATCTCTAAAAGGTATGAGCACTTTGTGTATTTATGTCAGCACAATACCAGCTCCACACATTCACAAGCACTCACATTTAAAGCGCAGCACATGCAAACTATACATTTATCTCATTAAATCGCAGCTTTTGCTGTTAAATAATTTCACTACGACAAAACGTGATTTTAATTTGTGCGCTGAATGTTTTCGTAATGAAATATGTCAGATGGTATCGGTTTTTAGGATCAGAGCATTTTTACGAGCACAAGTACAAGTACATGAGCATGGTATCGGACCCGATTCCGAAACCAGTATTTGTATCGGGACATCCCATAACCATTAGCCAGATAATCATCTTAAAATATTCAAGACACTTGAATAGATATAAAATATAATACTTGCTCAGGGGCATTACGTATTCCCAGATTTATGTAATACAGTGAAAACTAAAATCTATATCAGTGGTTATCAGCCTTGTTCCTGGAAGCCCCCAACACTACACACGTTTGATTAGCAGAGTGATTAGTGGAGTGCTTTAAGACCTGAAATGGGTGTTTCAGATAAAGGAGACATCCAAAATGTGTAACGGTGGTGGGGCTCCAGGAACAAGGTTAGGAAACAATGGTTTGTATAATACAAAGTATATCTACACTGTAGAGTGAAATGGTTTAAATCACCATACAGGACCATTGGTAAATCAGTGATAACTCCTGATAATGTTTGCTGTGACAGCATTTGCCATAGAATGGCTGTCTGACGTACAGATAAGGGAGTAAGCCCAGTTAACCACAAACAGTGCTTAGTAATAATTAGTCCCACTGAGATTCAGTTAAGTGATTATAATAATCTATCATCACCCACTTGATTGCTTAAAGTTGTGGCTGAGGGTAAACTGAGGGCCTTTTTGATTGTTCTGGAATAACAGAGTACCTTGATTGAATGTTAAGAATATCTTTGGTAATATACTATTGGACATTAGAGTCCTAAATGAAAGTGCCTCGTATTCAGTTACTTGTTATTGAATGCTAAACTGCTAAAGGTTGTTGTTGGCAAGTAGCTTTTCACTGAAGTCTATTAATATTCCACTGCCTTGGTGCACATGATGGTGTAAACAACCTTTTAATCTTTAGGTCAATGAAAAAGTTTTAAAGCTTAATTCATAAAACAAATAACCACACAGATGTATTTCCTGTCGGACCAAGGTATACTTTGTCTGACACAGTGTTGTGGCGCACCACTCCCTTTCTAGATTGTAATAGTATGAGAAGGATTTCAAGTGCATGACTCAAAACTGTGTGGTGTGATGCAATCACATCCTGCTATTGTTGACATCTGGATTGCTTTTGAAGACACTTTCACATTTGCCTTCATATATCATAGTTCTATGTCTGCAGAAAAAAAGAGATTCATGTTATTGTTTTGTGGTGTTTTTCAATTCAAAACGCATGTCCAAGACTTATATATATATATATATATATATTTACAAAACTAAAACTTTAAAATGACCTCATCATACACAGGAACTCCTTCAATTCTGTAGCATCCCAAAAGGCACATCATGAAGTTAATTGAGAGAATGTCCAGGGAGTGCAGAACTTGAATCTAGACAAAGGGTTGCTACTTTACTAAAGAAGCTCAATCTCATGTACGATAGTTTTGATTTCTTTTCAACATTTTTGGTCATGACAACATATTTAGTTTTGATGACTCGAGTCAGTTTTGATGACTTTGCAATTATTATAAAATGTTAAAAATAGTAACAATAAAAAATTAGTAAGCCTAAGGGGCAGATTCACCAAAGAGTATTTACTAATTGCACTGCATCTTGAGTATTTAAATTAAGCCATTCATAAAATACATTTTTATTTAAAAGAGATGTTTGTGAAGATTTTCAACCGATCATATCAGCAGTAGTTCATCAAATAATGATAAAATGATGAAGAGCGTATTAATGTGGCATATATCCAGATGTACAGTGTAGTCAAGCACACTTTCGGCATGTTTAAGAGATGATCCAGGTGTCTAAATCACAGATGCTGTACAGTCCCGGCAGGGTGTGCCAAATACAGTGGTCTGCGGCATCCTTGGCAAGATCAGAATTGGGTGTGCAAACTGCATTTAGCAGTGATTTCGTGGGCGCGTTTGCACCGTTGCCTGATCTGCATAATTTCTTTAGTGAAATGGGCACTAAACGAGCACAGACATCGCATGCAAAACACTGAGGGTGTAATTTATTCTTAGTGAATCTGCCCCTAAGTGTGTATAATAAATTACAAAGTGCGGATAAATACAGTATATAGCAAGATAGAGAGAGAAAATGTCATCTTTGAAATTACCCCTCAAAAAAGTCTGTAAAGAAGCTTTCTCTTCCCTCCTTTGGAGAGTGGTGATTTATTTGTCTCCATTTTTTTGTAGAAGTAACTGACAGTTTAGTTGTTTATCTCCACAAATGTAAAAGTTTAAATCCCTAAAGTTAGCCTCACCTGAGCAGAGCTGGCAGTGATGATGATGTGCACTTAGTGTTTACATTTTTAAAAAGACAAATAGCCTGAAAGTACATGCAATATTGTAAATAATGAATTCATGAAATTTACCGTCTCATAACTGTGTACATGTAAACTTATTTGCCATTATTATCTTTACTGAAATAAAAATCTACTCGTAGAATGAGGCATTAAGTCATTGAAAACACATTAGTTAGGTTTTACATGTAGCGTCCTCATATTTAAATGCAGAAAGTGTGCAAATTAGAGGAAGAGTACAGGTGCAAGAAGGTGGAAGAGAAGGATGGAGAGGAAGGCCATGACAACATTTGTATATAATTTGTGCATGATTGTATTTGTATTGAGAAAAAAAATAAAAAACTCATATATATATATATATATATATATATATATATATATATATATATATATATATATATATATATATATATATATATATATATATATATATATAATACACAGTATATAAATATGTATATTAACCTAATATTATTTTTAATTTTTTTAACAAATGATGTCTAAATGTATTTGTATGAATACTGTATTTGGGAAATAAATTTACAGTGCCTTGTCATACTAAAAATTATTTTACAGTATTCATCTAACAGTTTCAATTTACTGTACATTTGATTTTGTGTTCAAAACTGTGTATTGAAGAATTAAAATGTAAAAGTATAACTTTTATCTACATACCTAAATCTATGTAGATCATAGTTGTATTATGTTGCAAAATACAAAACATACAGAGGTCGCTCTGAAAATCCATTCTCATGAGCAGTTGTACTAATTAATGCGAGATGGCTAAATAGTACGAAATCGTATGGCTTTTAGAATACCCAATTACATGAGCTTCCCTTGTGTTGTTGTAAACCCCAGTATGTCATGGCTTTAGTGGTACACAATATGTATTTAGATGCAAGCCTAATCCTTTAAATAAATTGTAACACATCACCAGACCCTAAACGTAACCATGACAGATATGTGATAAGCCTAAGAAAAATAAATGTAAAGGTTCGGAAAACATGTTCAAAAGATTTTTCCTAATTTCATCCCCTAAACCAAACCATAAAGTCGATGCCCTTAGCATGATTTGAAGAGCAAAAATATTTAGTGTACCATGGAAGAAAGGAAATATCATGGTTTAGAAAGAGACAACAAAAGCATATGTCATTTGTTGGTGTAAAAGTCGTACGATTTCATATGAGCAAACTTACAATTTCAACGTCTTTAACGAATTAGTATAAATTGTCATTAAACTGTGTTGAAAACTTTTTATGTACCTGTATATTAGATAAGATTAAATTACATGAAAGAGAATATAGTTTTTATTTAGTGTTTGATTCTTTGAGTCTTTGATGTTTGTGGTTTTGATTTTGTGGTTATTTTTAGAAAATATCTTATAGGTTTCTGGAAATGTGTCTTGGCAAAAAAAAGAAAAACAAAGTGAAACCATGACTTATGCCAAAATATCCTGATGCCATCTAAGCCTGACAGAAGCATAGATTTGAGATCACATTACAAATGCGTATGTGTGGGTGAGATACTATGGAACACACATGCACAAAAGCCAAAGAAACCATATTAAGCCCCCAGAAATGCCCTGGAAAACAAAGACTATGGGTGTATGAGTGTTCCCTGGAAATAGATCTCATGACCTTGGCATTTTTAGCACCAAGCACTACCAGCTGAGCTACACAACCTTATGAGCATGTTTAATTAAAGTATTTGTAAAATTCACCTTTGGATAACCAGCTGTCTGCCAATTCATCAATTCACCAATAACACATCATCTAAAAACTGTGGCGCTCCTTCGTTAGATGCTGAACACAAGGGTCCAAGACGTCTGTCCAGCGTATGTTTACGTAGAAAAACAAATGAAACATAAAAAACTGATTCGAGCTTGGGAAGGTGTACATGCCTACGGGAGGCTTGTTCTTTAAAAACAGAAAATCAATAAATTTGATTTTACATTGGACCCTGGTGACATACTGGTGTTTACCTCTGTGGCGGAATGATCTGCCCTTCCGGCTCGTCATCGTCACCCTGCCTCTTAGGGCCAACCTTCAGCCAGGCTCACAACAGGAGTTGGGCAGGAGAGAGAGAAGAGGTGCATAATTAATAAGCCTCGTTCTGACAGAGGTGGATGAAGCACACCTGTTGTGAATAATGCTTCATCACTGCTGTCTTTAAAACACAGAGCGCAGCTCTTCTCAGGGAGCTGGCTACAAATCTCCATGTGTGCACACACTAGCATCCTCGCACGCCCAGGACCAGAGCTAAGAGTGTTCGGACGAGTTGATGCGCTGCCGGACCCGCACCTCGGACCCCCCCCTGGACAGATTAGATGAGTCACCGGGGGAGAACTGCACACGTCGCGGCCGATGGGCTAGAGGCCGGGCCGCCTTCCCCTCTCACCTGCTGTGGGCCTGGGAAGTCATGCCACCAAGGACGCAGCCGCCCCTCACGCTATGGACCCTGGAGGGGAGCGTGTGCGGCCGACAGACCCAGCTCATGCCTGGGCCATTCCAAAGACACTACCCTGCCCTTCACGGAGCCCCGTCTCACTGCGAGGATGCCAGATTCCCCCTTTGTTATGAACACTATTCCCCCTGGACACTTTATTTTCCCCTTTTATGGACATTTTACTTTTATTATTATTTCCAATAAATGCCTCTCCGAGGCTTGATGCCACACCCACTGTGTCTGTCTCTTGCTCACCCCGCCACAACCTCACATACAAACCACAGTCAAGACAGATTCCTCCTACTGAGTCAGACCTTTTTGTACCAAAGAAGCTATTCAGATTCTGGTACTGACCCTAATCTGCACTCATCTTGACTTCTGCAACTCATTCCTTACCGGTCTACTGTGGTGGAAATTCACCCTCTATTGGAGATGGGAGAGCTTCCTTGACGTGTGAATGAATAGATTGGACAGTTTTGCATAGTTCAGACATATATTTCACTATCTGATAATCTGTTTGTTGCAGGGTGCCTTCTTGGGAATCTGTAAGGGAGAGCGGCAGTCAGTCTCATAGGAAGACCGGTCAACACTTCCAGTGGGCTCAGACCTGTCTGTTTATTTTGACATCCCCGAATGTACATAAGGACCAATGGCAAAACTTGGACCCAATTCAAACTTGTGTCAGACATCACTTTAGCTAATCAGAATCAGAATCTTTATTGCCAGGTATGTTTACACATACAAGGAATTTGTCTTGGTGACAGGAGCTTCCAGTGCACAACAATATAGTACAGCAACAAGACAAAGATAATAATAAAAAATAAAAATAGAATAGAAAATAAAGTATATATATAGAATACACAATAATACTACTATATATAAATTATATATATGTACATAGTGAAAATACAAATCTGTTATATACAGTGCAAGGGAATGTAGTGGCAGAAGAGGCAGGATGTTGTTGGATAAATATAAAAAGAATAAACTGTGAATTGCACATAATTATTGCTCAATGGGGCAGTTTTAACTGTTCATGAGATGGATAGCATGGGGGAAAAAACTGTTCCTGTGCCTAACAGAGCTCTGTAGCGTCGGCCAGAAGGCAACAGTTCAAAAAGGTAGTGGGCAGGGTGAGTGGGGTCCAGAGGGATTTTTCCAGCCTTTTTCCTCACTCTGGAAGTGTATAGTTCTTGAAGGGAGGGCAAGGGGCAACCAATAATCCTCTCAGCAGTCTGAACTGTCCTTTGTAGTCTTCTGATATCCGATTTCATAGCTGCACCAAACCAGACAGTTACTGAAGTGCAGAGGACAGACTCAATGACTGCTGAATAGAACTGTATCAGCAGCACCTGTGACAGGTTGAACATCCTCAACTGCTGAAGGAAGTATAACCTCTGCTGGGCCTTTTTCACAATGGAGTCCCAATGTGGGTCTCCCACTTCAGGTCCTGTGAGATGGTAGTGCCCAGGAACCTGAATGACTCCACTGCTGCCACAGTGCTGTTTAGGATGGTGAGGGGGGTCAGTGTTGGAGTGTTCCTCCTAAAGTCCACAATCATTTCCAACGTTTTGAGTGTGTTCAGCTCCAGGTTATTTTGACTACACCAGTGAGCCAGCCGTTCAACCTCCCTTCTGTATACAGACTCATCATCATCTTAGATGAGGCTGATGACAGCAGTGTCGTCTGCAAACTTCAGGAGCTTGACAGAGGGGTCCTTGGTTGTGTAGTTGTTGTAAACGGGGAGAAGAGTAGTGGGGAGAGCACACATCCCTGGGGGGATGGTGCTGATTGTACAGGTGCTGGAAGTGAATTTCCCCAGTCTCACTAGCTGCTGCCTGTCCGTCAGAAAGCTGGTGATCCACTGACAGATAGATGTGGGAACAGAGAGTTGGTGTAATTTAGTCTGGAGAATAGCCGATGGTGTTGAAAGCCAAACTGAAGTCCACAAAAAGGATCCTTGCATATGTCACTGGTCTGTCCAGATGTTGCAGGATATGATGCAATCTCATGTTGACTGCTTCCTCCACAGACCTGTTTGCTCGATAAGCAAATTGAAGGGGATCTAGAAAGGGTCCAGTGATGTTCTTCAGGTGGGCAAACACCAGTCTCTCAAATGATTTCATGATCACAGACATCAGGGCGATGGGACTGTAGTCATTAAGTCCTGTGATTTTGGGTTTCTTTGGGACAGGAATGATGACTGAGCGTTTGAAGCAGCATAGGACTTCACACTGCTCCAGTGATCTATTGAAGGTCAGTGTGAAGATAGGGGCCAGCTGGTTAGCACAGGATTTAAGACAAGCGGGTGAAATGCCATCTGGGCCCTGTGCTTTCCTTGTATTTTGTTTTCAGAAGACACGGCACACCTCTTCTTCACAGATCTTAAGTGCAGGTTGAGTGGCAGGAGGGGGGAGGAGGGGGTTGCAGGAGGTGTTGGTGTTTGTATGAAGTGAAGGTCAGAGCGGGTGTGGGGTGTGAGATTGGGCCTTTCAAATCTACAGTAGAACACATTCAAGTCATCAGCCAGTTGTTGGTTCACTACAGTGTTGGGAGCTGGAGTCCTGTAGTTCGTAAGTTGTTTCAGGCCACTCCACACCGATGCAGGGTCGTTAGCTGAAAACGTGTTTTTCAGCATATCAGAATAGTTTTTTTAGCCACTCTGATTTCCTTATTCAACGTGTTTCTGGCCTGATTGTACAAGACCTTATCCCCACCTCTGTAAGCATCCTCTTTGGCCTGACCTTTGGCCTGTGTTTTATCATCTGATTCAGATGTTCAACAGCACCCGCCAGTTGTTTCAAATCAAAATTTAGCTTTTCTGTTTCATTTTTTACCACTGCGTTCATAAAGTGAGAACCATTGTCTGAGGACAGTTTACGGGGAATTCCCCATCTGCGAATCACTTCCCTCGTCAGGTGTTTAGCCACTGTCAGTGCATTTTGTCTTCTGCATGGAAAGCATCCAGGATATTTTGAAAACATGTCAATCACAATCAAGTAGTATCGATAACCTTGAGCTTGTGTTAATTCAATAAAATCCAACATCAGATGTTCAAACGGTATCTTTGGTGTCGGGTGTGCACTCTGCAAGATGGCTGGCATCTTTCCAATATTCATTTGCATGCAAATTGGGCCGCAACATTTGAAAAGCCTAGTGTGTACCAGTATCTTTTAATCATATCAACCATTCCTCCTTTAGATATGTGGTCTGCACCATGCATCAACTTAGCCATAAGTGGAAAAACATTTTTAGGTAAGCTAGTTTATTTTCAGAATCAACCCAAGTGCCTGTGGCAGAATCCATCCTGCAGTTTGCACGGCAGAGGATTAGTTCTTCCTCGGTAGCATTTTGCTGTAAGAAAGGTAAATCAGAAAGGTTAGTTAATGAGACATCGACAGGTCTGTCATCTGTAGCTGTGGTAAATCTTTCCATTCTGCTGCTGCTTTTGCAGCCATGTCGGCACGATTATTGCCTTCTGAAATCCAATCAGAATCATGAGTATGTGCTCTGCATTTGCATACTGACAAAGACTGTGGGAGGAGAACAGAGTCCAAAAGATTAATTATAATTGTTTTGTGTGCTATCGGCTTTCCAGAGGAAGTCACAAAACCACGATGTTTGTATAGTATACCAGTGTTATGTAAATTGCGGAAAGCATAATTACTGTCTGTGAAAAGAGTAAGAGATTTTCTCTCAGCCAAAATGCATGCACCTGTGAGTGCAAACAATTCAGCTGCTTGGGCAGAAAGAGATGGTGGTTATCTAAAATTTTCCACAACATTATATGAGTCACATACAGCATAAGCAGATGAGGGAGACCCATCGAACAGCCTTGAACTGGATCCATCTATAAAGAAAATACAGTAGTCATTGAGATCATGCACGTCAGTCAGGTTAGTCCTCGGTTTCGAAACAATATTTAATACTGTTAAGCAGTCATGGGCAATGCCGTCATCTGCAGATGGTAAGAGTGTAGCTGGATTTAGAGTGCTTTTAATTCGTGAGAGAAAATATGACCCAGATAATGTACTGATGTTTGTACCAATTGCAACTTGTCACGTGCACACTTATGGCTATTTTCAGCTAAAAAGTGTAGCAAAGCCTTTGTGTCCTGCAAGCAGGCTTCCTCACTTGGGCTTGCTATAAGAAGGTCATCAACATAAATCAAAAGTGCACTTCCGGCTGGAGGTTTTAATGTTTCAAGATTGCGCAACAATTGAGCCGTAAAAAATGTTGGGGAGTCGGTATATCCTTGTGGCATGACGTTCTACTGGTATCTTTTCTTTTTGAATGCCCAACGCGTCACCTGGCCATTAAACTGTCTCCCTTGATAATAGTTCAGCTGTGCCATCTGAAGTGAACTGTTTGTCACGTAGGATGCGTTCAGCGTGTTTGGCCTGGTCAATAATCTCCTGTAGATTCTTGTTCTGCCATCCTATGCAACTGCTCTTTGCCATGTCAGCAATCTTTTTGTCTAGTCCTTGTGCTATAAATTGTCTGGCGTACTGAGACCTGTCACCTTCATCATTCAGTCCAGAGTGATCCTTGACGGCCTGGACTACGCGATCCACATAATCATCCACTGTCTCTCCGGGTTTCTGTCTGCAGTTATTAATTTTGTCCCAGTCCTTTGTCATGGGAAATTCCACTCTTATACGATCCATGAGTTTTGTCCAGTTGGTGGGGCAGTGGTCAGGGTGTTGTTCGCCTTGTGGATCCCATGGGTGTGTTGGATCATTACGTAGGCGTTCCCATTTCAGTCTGAAAATACGAGCCATCACTTTAGTCCATTCCGGGTTAGTCAATTTGACCATGTCATCCAGAGTCTCTAATCCCTGGATACATTGTTCGATGTTGGTTTTTGGGCTTGTAATATCCTTAACCATGGAGTCCAGTTCATGTGGCCAGCTCATGTGGATGGTACACATACGTTGTTGCTGGCTGACCGGCCTGCCTCGCCCCTGTGTTCAGAAACTGGACCAATGGCATTTGTATCTTTGCTTTATCAGGTTCAAAAATCACTGGACTCATCGTCGTCATCTTCCTCCATCTTCATTTTTCTTGATTTGGATTTTGGAGCATGATGGTCTTTACTGGGTATATCTCTCCTTTCTCTACTGTGACCTCTAGGTGCTTTAGATCTGGTTTGAGAAGAGACTGGTTCTTCTTTCACTGTCATTCTTGGGTCCTCTGGCTGAGAGGTTAAAGCCCCAGTAATGTCAGCTGATGAGGGTTGGCTCATGGAGGCTGGAGTGGAGGGTGGCGGAGGATCATAGGGAGGAGGAGGAGGAGCCCCTGGAGACAAAGACAGATGCACAGCAGCATCATAATCATCTCTTTTTTATCCTTTATAATATTGACCATGTTTTTTCTGTCTATTTTCACCTAAAAGTCTTTTCTTAGCCTCATTTTCCCACTTTGCAAATTCATTCCAATCCATTCCACCTCTTGTACTCCTGTTCTGCAATAAATACCTACATTCTTCCAACTTAGTAACACTTAAAGTGCCATTTTCTGGGAACTTGCCCATAGCTTTACTTGATTTTTTTTTTTTTTATCCATTTCTCTATAAACCTTTTCCATTTCTCTCAAAGGCCCTGTGTTCTCATTGCTCTTTGAGGAACCCATTTATTTTAAGTTACTTTTTTTTCTTTAGAGCTATTTTGAGGGACTGCCCTCTGTTTCTTACGACTTAGTATGTCTACTAAGGTGGTTGCGAGCTACATACTAGAAATTATCCTAGTACAGTCCCAGACTTTAAAGCTTTATGCAGCAGTGAACTCTCTAGTTCACCGGGAATCCCCCTGGGACTCCTCTCTGATCAGAACTTCTCTAGTACAGCCCCTGACTGTAAAGCTTTGTTGCAGCTGTGAACCCAGTTCACTAAGAGTCCCCCAGGACTCCTTTCTTATGCTTAAATTTACCAAAGTAGCCAAATATATATAAAAATTAACTCACCGGGTCGTCGGCTCCATCACGCAGTGTGAGCAACTGCTGTAGCTAGGTGAATGTCTCGTTTTCTGAGAAATCCACTCATCCAATTTTCAGAGCGCTCTTCAAATTTGGTCTAGTTGTCATCATTCAGTCACTGCGCTGAGATGTTGGAGCCCACCCAGGGACACCAAGATTGTGGTGGAAATTCACCTGTGAAATTAATCAGGCCACTCAAGTGGTAAAGCTTAAGCAAAGACAATCTTTATTCTTTTTATTCACAAGCCTGGGTAGCCTCTCCTACTACCAAAGTATACCTCGAGCTATGAGGGTTATTCCCAAAATTCTGAGTACTTATTCAACACAACCATACATATTAATTTTTCAGAAAACAAAGAATCATCTAAATGATTGGCTAAATATAAAAAGTAATTACCATAGAATCTTCTATCTTTCTTCACCTTAAATGGACAGGTTCCTGTCCTGAAATGCACTATTCTTCATCCACACCAGTCTTCCTCAGTACATTCCATAATAATATGGAAGTTCTCTGCCTCCCTTTTCTCTCTGACATTGGCAGAGATGGCCACACAAATAAACTTCAGTCAACTTAGCTACACAAAGAGAAACTATTTATCCAATCATTTGAACATGTTTGGTTCATTTACAGAAAGCAATTTACAGTTAATAAAAAATTTATAACAAAGAAACAGAGCATAATGTAAATTAATTTTCCACACTAGTAGTGTATGTAATTAAATCTGAATCCAGAATGTCACAACCAGGCTGAGATTCAACCTTCCCAAGAACTCTTACGCTCTCGTCACTGGCTCCCTATCCCTATTAGGATCAAGTTCAAATAATTTGTCCCAGCATACAGACTAATGCAGTCAACAGAAAAGCACTCTAAGTCCTTGCTGACATCTAGGACTGGGACTCACCCACTCCAACTGACCACTACAGCATGCCTTGTTTATAGCCCCTCCAGCAAGACTAAGCTCTTCCTCACACCCAAATGATGGAATCAAGTTCCACTACATGTGAGAACAGCAGAATCCCTCTTGCCCACTTGCCCACTCCTATTGAACACCAAGACAAACCTTGTCCAGTAGGACCAAATACTTTGCTGTCCTCACATCCAAATTATGGAATAATTTTCACCTATGTTACATGTGAGAACAGCAGAATCCCTCCCAATTTTAAGATGCAGACTTAATACTCACCTCTTTCAAAAATTCACATTTTACGAAGTACAGACCGATTTCAGCTCAGAACGTTTGGCATACTGTCACTGAATCTACAGTGAGATCAGTCTAGTTAAATATGGTTTTAGGTCAGCAAGTAGCTTGTCCAATAGAATTCAAAAAAAGCATTCAACGCATAGGCATCCTGTACATGCTGATGTCTAGGACCATGACTTGCCCACTCCTATTGAACACCAAGACACACCTTGTCCAGCAGGACCAAATACTTTGCTGTCCTCACATCTAAATTATGGAATCGTTTTCACCTACGTTACATGTGAAAACAGCAGAATCCCTCCCAATTTTCAGATGCAGGCTCAATACTCACCTCTTTCAAAAATTTTAATTTTGGTAAGCACAGATGATTACAGCTAAGAACTTTTGAAATACTGTCGCTGAATCTACTGTCGCTAATCAGTCTGGTTAAATATGGTTGTAGGTCAGCAAGTAGCTTGTTCAATAGAATTCAAATCATCTGTTCTATGCTGAGGTCTAGGGCCAATTTTTGTAGGCACAGACTGATTTCCGCAGCTGAGCGTTCAACCAACTATCGCTCAATTCATTGTGAGATCAGTCTGTGTGAATCTGGTTGTAGGTCAGCAATTAGCTTGTTCAATAGAATTCAAATCATCTGTTCTATGCTGAGGTCTAGGGCCAATTTTTGTAGGCACAGGCTGATTTCCGCAGCTGAGCGTTCAACCAACTATCGCTCAATTCATTGTGAGATCAGTCTGTGTGAATCTGGTTGTAGGTCAGCAATTAGCTTGTTCAATAGAATTCAAATCATCTGTTCTATGCTGAGGTCTAGGGCCAATTTTTGTAGGCACAGGCTGATTTCCGCAGCTGAGCGTTCAACCAACTATCGCTCAATTCATTGTGAGATCAGTCTGTGTGAATCTGGTTGTAGGTCAGCAATTAGCTTGTTCAATAGAATTCAAAACATCTGTCCTAGCTCGGCGGCCATGACGTGGAACTCTGCCTCGGCGGCCATGACGTGGAACTCTGCCTCGGCGGCCATGACGTGGAACTCTGCCTCGGCGGCCATGACGTGGAACTCTGCCTCGGCGGCCATGACGTGGAACTCTGCCTCGGCGGCCATGACGTGGAACTCTGCCTCGGCATCCGCCTCCCTGGCTCGGCTGAGGCGTTCCTGTGACGTGGCATGGAGCAGGCTGAGGCGTTGCTGTGACGTGGCATGGTGCAGGCTGAGGATCTGGGACAAAAGATGGCACTAGCTCGGCAACCACGTCCTGGAACTCTGGCTCGGTATCCGCCTCCATCCGCAAACATCTACATAATACTTGACAAAGGACAATGGAGAACATGAGGGCTTAAATACATGGACATGGAAGAACACATGACAAAGATAACCAATAAAACCTGAGAACTCTAAACAAGATAACGAGACAATAAACCAATGAAAACAAGACACACGAACATGGAGAGAAAACATGAAATCACATGACAAGGGAACACATGACATGAAACAGGATCTAAACTTTTCAAAATAAAAGACATGAAATACATGAACACACACATTAAACATTACAAATACTACTGTAATCTGTGGTGGAATGAGCTCAGCCTCCACGCGACCTGCTGATACCATCTCAGCTTTCAAGAAACAGCTGAAACGACATCTGTTTCACAAGCACTTAAACGAAAAACAAACAAACAAAAAAGCTTTGTTTGCCTCTTTATTCTGAGCTAGCATCTTTACTACTCCAGCCACTGTGCGAACTTGGCTGTGCGATACTGAAGATATTGTTGAATTTTGTATGACAAATTGCTTATTTTGTTCCTCATTTTTAAGTCGCTTTGGATAAAAGTGTCTGCTAAATTACTAAATGTAAATCTACATAATTAACATTGAGCATGTTATTGCACAGTATTGTTTTGGTAAAGTGTTCTCAATGGCCTTGTATTGAATAATCATGTGTGTAAATGGTTGCTTATTCAGTTATATTTCACATGTAATTGCATTCTCAAACTTTAACTGATAAAAAAAAAAAAAGTTGTAAATTATTTATAATCAGTGTTGGGTAAGTTACTTAAAAATAGTAATCCACTACAAATAACTAATTACTTCTCAAAATTATAATCAGATCACTGTAATAATTACTTCATTGTCAAAATAATCACATGACTAATTACTTTACTTTTAAGTTATTTTGTAAAACACTTTTCTGTTCAACAAAGTCAAAATAATGCCTACATTTCTTCATTGTTCATTGTTACACACAAGTCATATACTCAGCACCTCACATTTCTCCTTCACAATGAATCGTTACAGGGCCATAACTCATAAATACATAAATAATATATTAGAAATAAGCATAACCCCATAATGTCCTATAAAGTAAATAAAGTGCAAGTCAGTAACTGTAATCTTATTAAAATTACACTACACTACTTTTTTGACTAAAAAAAGTACAGTAACTTTATACCTTCTTATCAAGGTATGACTAACACTATGGAGATAATTGTTGATCAGTTTCTACTTTTCCTCTGGGATAATGTGAAGGGTTTGTCTAAGACACTAAACTTTCAATCCTCCTATTCTCTGGATACTTAGCATTGTTTCCTTTTAAAAGAAATGTACCTGCCGAAAGTGTCAGTTCTTTGGTAAAATCAAAGTACTTGCCATTATTGCAATTTCACGAAACTAGTATGAGTGAAACCATGAATTTGCATGTCACTAGAGTGTGTGTGGGTGTTAAGGAGAGTAGGTAAGGTAACAGTTGCATAATGCCTCTAGTTATGTACTCTGTGCTGCAAGTACGGGCTGTGGGGATTCCCCATTCATCCATACAGTTCTGAATA